>NW_028261389.1:6227664-6357920 GCF_051295495.1 Thamnophis sirtalis
GAAAATAGCTTGACCCACTTGCTAATATTCACACTGTTCTTAAATGATGAAATTAAAAAAAACAAACGTATTATTTTCATCTAATGCTTTATATACTGTTTGCATTTTGTTTGTCCTGTCACCGAACCAACGGCAGATTACAGATAGTCCTCTACTTACGACCGGAATTGAGACCATTTCTGTGGCTAAGCGAGGCAGTTGTTAAGTGAGCTTTGTCCTGTTTTACGACCTTCCTTGCCACAGTTGGGAAGTGAATCACGGGCAGTCGTTAAGGTCGTAACACGATTGCTAAGCGAATCTAGCTTCCTCGTTGACTTTGCTGGTCAGAAGGTCACAAGGGGGCATCACATGACCCTGGGACGCTGCCACCGTCATAAGTACGAATCAGTTGCCAAGTGTCTGAATTTTGATCACCTGACCATGGGGATGCTGCAAAGGTCACAAGTGTGAAAAACGGTCATAAGTTACTTTTTCGGTGCCATTGTAACTTTGAATGGTCACTAAATGAACTGTTATAAGTCAAGGACTACCAGTATAGGTTTCCTATTGGATAGATATTAATCAGCGAATGTTGAATCCTTTATACATTTGGAAATGTCATGGAATTTGATACAGCTTTCTTGCAAGTAGTTAGGCATAAATTTCCCTGCTAGATGGTGATCAGATTCTATTAATACTAAATTAGAATTTGATTTAAAAAAAATACTTTATGTAGATCATTGTTGCTTAACTGGATGCCCTCCTGTTCTATTGGCTATAAAGGGATAGGACAGTGACAGAACAAAACAGAATAGAATACAGAATAGAGAATACAGAATAGGATAGGATAGAACAAAGAATAGGAATAGAATAGAATGGAATAGAATAGAAAATATGGAACAGAAAAGAAAAGAATAGAGAGGTCTTCTAGTCCAACGCCTTGCTTAGGCAGGAAACCTTATACCTGGGATGGCGAACCTATAACACACATGGCACAGGTGGCACGCGGAGCCATTTGTCACGGCATTGCCCTGTCAATAGCAATAGCAATAGCAGTTAAACTTATATACCGCTTCATAGGGCTTTCAGCCCTCTCTAAGCGGTTTACAGAGTCAGCATATTGCCCCCACAGTCTGGGTCTTCATTTTACCCATCTCGGAAGGATGGAAGGCTGAGTCAACCCTGAGCCGGTGAGATTTGAACAGCCGAACTGCAGATAACAGTCAGCTGAAGTGGCTGCAGTACAGCACTCTAACCACTGCGCCACCTCGGCTCTTGTCAGCTGGACAGCATGCATGTGCCCGCTGGCCAGCTG
Organism: Thamnophis sirtalis; assembly: GCF_051295495.1. Lineage (NCBI taxonomy): Eukaryota > Metazoa > Chordata > Lepidosauria > Squamata > Natricidae > Thamnophis > Thamnophis sirtalis. The sequence continues at coordinate 6,228,959 of NW_028261389.1, forward strand.
GCCAGCCTTTTTTAAAGCAATTTTTCTCCCTCCCCAGGCTCCAGAAGCTTTATAGGAGCCTGGGGAGGGGGAAAAGAGCCTCCCCCCCCCCCCCGGAGTCCCTCTGGAGGCTTTAGGAGCTTCCCTGAAGTCTCCGGAGCACAAAAAATGGCCCTATGGGCCAACCGGAAGTTTGGGAACGGACTTCCGCTTTGCTCAGAGGGTCCTTTTTAGTCTTCCAGAGGCTTCAGGGACCTTCAGGCGAAGCCTCTGGAGGGCTTAAACCGTCCCTACGAGCAAATGAGAAATGACTTCCAGTTTGCTCGTAGGGTCGTTTTTTGCCCTCCGGAGGCTTCAGAGAAGCCTCCTGAAGGTCCCTGAAGCCTCCGGGGGGGGGGGGGGGAAGCATGCAAAAAATGTGGGGAGCACCTCTCATGCATGCATGCACATGGGGTCGCGCATTGCATTATGGGTACGGCACGCCCACGCATGACCCCTCTGCGCTCCCCCCCCCTTTATGGCAAGAGAGCCAAAAAAAGTTCTCCATCGCTGCCTTATACCATTTCAGACAAATGGTGATAATTGTGATGGTCGGATGTAAAAGGAATTAAAATGCAATTTAACAATTTTAGGGTTAATCATCTAAGATTAGCTGGTTTAAATTCAGTAGTGGTCCTTCTACTTTGCTTTTTATTATTGAACCATATTCGTATAATCCCCGACCTCCGGTCCTTCCGACGCGCCCTAAAAAGTTGGCTTTTCCAGCAAGCCAGCCTGGCCTGAACAAAACAAAATAAATTATTGATCATTGTTAATTTTAATTCGAATTTTTAAAAAAAATGTTATTGCCAATTCTAATTGGGTTTGTTTTGGATATTCTATTTAATTTTTTTTTAACTTTTGTATCATGTGTTTCTTTTAATGTTGTACGCCGCCCTGAGTCCTTGGGAGAAGGGCGGCATATAAATCTAATAAACCAAATCAAACCAAACCAACCATATTGGATTTTGGGTGTTCGTTTGTTTATTATCAAAATTATTTGTCGTGCATCTAGAGATTTGGACGAGTGTGAGCTATTTACATCAAGGCAAAACAAACATTCAACGACTATAAATATAAAAACGCATTAAAGTTGCAGAAGTTAAAGCCAAGTCAAAAAACAAGGATTTGGAGGGGAGTTAAAAGCAGCTCAGGGTTTCTGCTGGCAAAATGTTTTCACAGCACAGAGGAAGTCTTGATTTCTTTCTAACAGAGACTGAAATAAATGCTCTAGTGCTTGATATCCATTAAGAGCTTTTGATGTTTGATGATATGTTAGGAAATAAACAAAGCCCACTTTGAGAAATGACTGACAGGAGACAAAGGATAAATTGCATTTGAAAGGCAAAACTCACCAAACAACTAATATATGCAGTGTGATTGTTTTTGAGATTCAGAAGACATACCGAATTTTTTAAAATACGGCTGCAGTGGTACTGTTCATTTTTCTTTTATTTTTTTTAGAAAGGGGAACTTTGTAACTTGAGAACTTGCCAGCATTTTCTGATTAAAAACAACACTCTAAAGTGTATTTGACGTGATTAACTGGGACATGATATTTAGGATTCATTTAGCGCTAACCGAGCTTCTCAAATACCCCCGTAAGCTCAGGACTTGTTACTCTTCAGGATAACAAGGCTTCCGGAGATCCGGTTTTTAGGCAGGTGGTCTTATTGGCCAGCCGATGTCAATCACGATGATCTGCCGATTACCCAGAAATGAAAACTCTGGTTTGCATTACTAGGAGCTGTGAGAGGAGAGAGCAAAAGTTGGTGAGATATGGTAGTTAAAAGTATCAGTATTAGGAATTAGGAGAGAGGGGGCGGGGAGACTGACTTTATAGAGATATTACAGGATGGATGGGTGGGTGGGTGGATGGATAGACAGACAGACAGAAAATAAAATAAAGAAAGAAAGACGGACAGACTATAGATGATAGGCATATAGACAGACTTTATAGAGATATTATAAGATGAATGGATAGATAGACAGACAGACAGACAGACAGATACACACAGACGGACAGACAGAAAAGAAAGAAAGAAAGAAGAAAGAAAGAAAGAAAGAAAGAGAAAGAAAGAAAGAAAGAAAGAGAAAGAAAGAAAGAAAGAAAGAAAGAAGAGAAAGAAAGAAAGAAAGAAAGACTATAGATAGAAGATAGATAGATAATAGTTGAAAGAAAGATAGAAAGTAGATAGCTAAAGGATGAAAGAAAAAGAAAGAATGAGAAAATAGAAAGATGAAAGAAAGAAAGAAAGAAAGAAAGAAAGAAAGAAAGAAAGTTGGAGAGAGATATATATATATACTGGATCACATGGTAGATGATGGCCTGTAGCCTTCTATGAAAAGATGTACATTTTGCAGTGCACTTATTCGTGCTGGAGGGTGTTAAAACTGACTCAATTCCCCACTTTTCTGGTCTCGAATAATATCATTTTTTTATTTATTAGAATCTTATCTTAATGTTTATGAGTAACTCAAGGCACCAACTCTGTGAGGTGCATTGGGCTGAAAGAGGGTAATTGACCCTCTCTCTAGTGAGCCGGTCGACTTTCATGCCTAAGGCAGGACTAGAACTCACAATCTCCTAGTGATTGGCCGAAAGACAGCCAGTCAGCTTTTATGCCTAAGGCTATAATCTCTTCCCTCCCTCCCTCCCTCCCTCCCTCCCTCCCTCCCATCCATCTTCTCTCTCCCATTCCCTTCCTTCCTTGCTTCCATCCACCAATCTCCTCCCTTCTTTCCTTGTTTCCATCCATCCACACATCCATCTCCTGCCTCCCCTTCCTTCCCTCCTTCCCTCCTTCCCTCCCTCCCTCCCTCCCTTCCTTCCTTCCTTCCTTCCTCCTATTTAATATTGTAACTCATTCAACATTTGTGTCCCTGAACACCCGGTGTATTCCTGCTCGCAATATGGTTTTGATCCAGCTAACTTCTGTTTTCCAGGCTTTATTTCCAAATCCACAAATGCAGCTAAAGTGCTTGTTTTCTTATCTTGAGAATGTTAACTGCAGAAAGGGTGCATTTCCCATTTATCAGCAGCGTAGCCTTTTTCTAAAAAAATAAAATAAAAATCTTTCTTTCACTACACGAGTCCGAAACGGAGCCTGCTTCTCCTACACAGGGTTACAGGCATTCATTTCGTGCCACGCATAATGGCTCCGGCGCGATAAAATTGTTGTTTAAATCAAATATCCATGACTTCGAGTCAAATATGCCAAATGAATTGGATGGATGGAGAAAAGAAATAGTTTGAATCAATATACAAACATTGCCGTTCTGTAAGGTGGGCCATTGTGTTGCTGCAAATGGGAAGAATATATTGAATTTATGCACACATGATTGACTTTTTATACAGCAGGTTCAGGTTAAACATTGTGAATGTAGCATATGAATAGAGCTAACATTTTCATAAGAAGCTGTAATGAAAATGAACAGAGTTCCATTTCGCCTGATAGCGAAGAACATTTGATAGTCTAAAGCATGAAATATGTTTAGCGCCTGGGTTTTGTTAGGCTTGACAGAAGCTTAAAAGTGGGACAGTCTGACTGCTCTATAAGGGCTAATTCTATAGCCTCAAGGACACCACTTGACATCTGACCACGTTTTATTCCACACAGCAAGCGGCAAAGGTCTTCCAGGGCTGGGCACTGGTTGGTGTGTTCATTTAAAACATTTATATAGCCACCCTTCTTTCAGCCAACTAGGGACGGTTCCCAACCAAAACATAAAAGACAGATAAAGTCATAATAAAGCTGTAAAACTCAACTAATTAAAACATTTTAAAACTACACAAATCAGTTCTAGTGTGCAATTATCTAGGCTTCGCCCAACACTTGGAGGAAAAGCCAGGTTCATTCTTTCTTTCTTTCTTTCTTTCTTTCTTTCTTTCTTTCTTTCTTTCTTTCTTTCTTTCTTTCTTTCTTTCTCTTTCTCCCTTCATTCCTTCCTTCCCTTTCTTTTTCTTCTTTTTCTTTTTCTTTCTTGCTTGCTTTCTCATTTCTTTCCTTCTCTCTCTTTTGTTTTTCTTTCCTTCCTTCCTTCCTGCTTGCTTTCTCTTTTTCTTTCTCCTTTTTTCTTTTTCTTTCTCTTCTCTTTCTTTTTTGTTTCTTTCTCTCTCTTTTTCTCTTGTCTCTTTCTTTTTCTTTCCTTTTGTTTTTCTTTCTTGCTTTCTTGTTTCTTTCCTTCTCTCTTTTGTTTTTCTTTCCTTCCTGCTTGCTTTCTTTTTCTTTCTCCTTTTTTCTTTCTCTTTCTCTTTCTATTTGTTCTTTCTCCTTTCTTTTTTGTTTCTTTCTCTCTCTTTTTCTCTTGTCTCTTTCTTTTTCTTTCTTTTTCTTTTTCTTTCTTGCTTTCTTGTTTCTTTCCTTCTCTCGCTTTTGTTTTTCTTTCCTTCCTTCCTTCCTGCTTGCTTTCTCTTTTTCTTTCTCCTTTTTTCTTTCTCTTTCTCTTTCTTTTTGTTCTTTCTCCTTTCTTTCTTTTTTGTTTCCTTCTCTTTTTCTCTTGTCTCTTTCTTTCTTTCTTTCTTTCTTTTCTTTCTTTCATCAGATGGTAAAATTTAAGGGGAGGGACTAGGGCTATGCCCACCCCATCTGATCTAGTTCAGTTGATGTCCTGCAGATAACCTGGCCTTGTGCCATAGAGGGTTTGAAATGCGATGTCAAGTCACTATTTTCAGTGCCGTCGTAACTTCAAACAGTCACTAAACAAACGGTTGTAAGTCAAGGACTACGTGATTTATTTTTTTTAAATTTAAAATCCCCCTTGAACCCAGCCTTGTATTGCATGAACATGCCCGGCAGAACCATGCTGTGTGCAGATGCCCTGATCCTAAAAAAAGAATGAGAAATGGATATAAGTTGAGGGACTGATATCCCAGAGCCTCTTCAAAAATCTTCCATTAGGCCCCGGAGTCACCCCAGATGTACTATTTTTAACGTGACAAAAGAGGAAACCCCTTCAATGGCTGCAGGAGTAATCGGGTTAGCTGTGCTTAATTAGCATTCCGCTTAAATCAAATTTAGCTTTGTCCTGGTTCTGCCAACCTTGGGGAATGTAATCCAGAGCATGCCCTTTAGTGGTTCAGTGTGGTCTGGGGAAAGCTGGAAGAAATATTTAAAAACCTGTGGACTTCAATTCCCAGAATTCCTCAGCCAGCTTTGCCGGCTGGGGAATTCTGGGAGTTGAAGTCCACAAGTCTTAAAGGTGCCAAGGTTGGATATCCCTGGTCTAGGGTGTGCATAATATATATAATATTGTTTCCTAATAACAAGATAAGTAGGTAGACAGACAGACAGATAGATGATAGATAGGATGGATGGATGGATGGATGGGTGGGTGGGTGGATAAATGCATGGATATCCATCCATCCATCGTCCATCTGTCTGTCTGTCTATTTGGATGTAGGGATAGAACATTATGGTCCACAAAATAAAAATTAATTGTGTGGTTTTTGATGACTTGTGCAATATTTCCTATTTGGGCAATGAATTTCCTTTTCTTTTTTCTTTTTCTTTCCTTCCTTTTTGACCATTTTGATCCTCCCTTCCCAGGATTGTTTGCCTAGTTTTCCCTGAGTTTCTGGCTTCCTCATAGTAACACTTTCTGAACTACTGCTGTAAAGTTTTCTTAACAGAGTATTTACTTTGAATTATCCCTAGAAACTATTTCTTGCAGAAATAGTTTTTACAATCCTGAATACAACAGGTCATTTTGAAACTTGTTTACTGAATTTCCTTTCCTTTTCCTTCCTTCCTTCCCTTTCCCTTCCCTGTTTCTTTTCCTTCCTTTCTCTCTTCTATCCATTTTCCTCCTTTCCTCCCCTTCCTTTTTCCTTTTCCTTTTCTTTTACTTTTTTTTTAACTTTCTCCTGGTGACAGTTATAATTGTAAGAAACATTGGGGTACAATTTGTGTCAACGGCATAATGTTTTTTAAAAATCTGACCTCTCGTTTTAGTTTTTTTTTAAAAAAAAAAATCTGAAGTAAACCCAGAAGGGGGAACCACATTTGCACAGCCAAGGAGATTAAGTGTCATCCAGATTCTGCGTAGGCATGGAAACTCCCCTTGAATAAACACCAGCTGGCAAAATTCTTCCAATCCGGCAGTTGCCGCTTCCTTCTAGCGCTCTGATGGATACAGAAGTGATCCAGTTTCAGCCGAAAATGCATTCTTGATAGGAATCCCATCAGGAGTCCCAAATCGGGACTCTGACACGTCGACTTCCTGTTAAGGGGGGGGAAAAACATATTCATGACGGGCGCAATCAGTCATGGCACCGAGTGTATCCGTTCTTCCGCCACCATTTTCCCTCTGGACTTTTCCATCCTCCGGTTGGAGAGCTTTAGCCGAAGCATCCATATGGATACTTTGGTTGGAATCCCAGGCGAGTCAGAATTAACCCAGTTCTGGAAACTGATACAGCGGAGGCGTCCACTTTCAAGTATTTAAAATATATGGATTAGCCCCGCCTGCCTTGTTCTTTTTTAAATTCATTTTCTTTCTTTTTTTTAAAAACGAAATCATCTGCCCCGGAGAGGCAGCTGCCTCTCATTGCCTTCCTCATGCAAAATACACCAGCTTGAATTTGGGCTGTGTGTTGGGAATAACAGTTGGCGCATTGTAGTGGCAGCAACTGCTTTGCTCTCTCAGTGGGGGGGACCAAGGAAGCGATATTTAGAGCCCTTCTCCCAGGTGTTTCGAAGGCTGAATAATCCGATGGAAGATTTGTAGCTTTAGGGTTGAACTGTGGAGTCCTTGGTGCTCTCCCAGCTCGGTGGGGTTTTTTCAGACCGTTTTCCCGAGCTAGGTGACATCATTCGGTAGTGGAAGGGAGTATGGTTTAAGGAATGAAGGAGAAGAGGAAGAAAGAAGGAGAAGGAGGGAGAGACAGAGAGGGAGAGAAGGAGAGGAACTGTGGAGTCCTTGGTGCTCTCCCAGCTCGGTGGGTTTTTTTCAGACTGTTTTCCTGAGCTAGGTGACATCATTCAGTGGTGGAAGGGAATATGGTTTAAGGAATGAAGGAGAAGAGGAAGAAAGAAGGAGAAGGAATAATGGGGGAGAAGGTGGGAGAGACAGAGAGGGAGAGAAGGAGAGGAACTGTGGGGTCCTTGGTGCTCTCTGAGCTTGGTGGTTTTCTTGCAGATGGTTTTCCCGAGCTAGGTGACATTATTCGGTGGTGGAAGGGAGTATGGTTTAAGGAATGAAGGAGAAGAGGAAGAAAGAGGGAGAAGGAATAATGGGGGAGAAGGAGGGAGAGACAGAGAGGGAGAGAAGGAGAGGAACTGTGGGGTCCTTGGTGCTCTCTGAGCTTGGTGGTTTTCTTGCAGATGGTTTTCCCGAGCTAGGTGACATTATTCGGTGGTGGAAGGGAGTATGGTTTAAGGAATGAAGGAGAAGAGGAAGAAAGAAGGAGAAGGAATGGAGGAGAAGGAGGGAGAGACAGAGAGGGAGAGAAGGAGAGGAACTGTGGAGTCCTTGGTGCTCTCCCAGCTCGGTGGGTTTTTTTCAGACCGTTTTCCCGAGCTAGGTGACATCATTCGGTGGTGGAAGGGAGTATGGTTTAAGGAATGAAGGAGAAGAGGAAGAAAGAAGGAGAAGGAATAACAGGGGAGAAGGAGGGAGGGAGAGAAGGAGAGGAACTGTGGTGTCCTTGATGCTCTCTGAGCTTGGTGGTTTTCTTGCAGATGGTTTTCCCGAGCTAGTTGACATCATTCGGTGGTGGAAGGGAGTATGGTTTAAGGAATGAAGGAGAAGAGGAAGAAAGAGGGAGAAGGAATAAAGGAGAAGAAGGAGGAAGAGAGGGAGAGAAGGAGAGGAACTGTGGGGTCCTTGGTGCTCTCTAAGCTTGGTGGTTTTCTTGCAGACGGTTTTCATGAGCTTGGTGACATCAGTGGTAGAAGGGACTATGGTTTAAGGAATGGAGGAGAAGAAGAGGAGGGGAAGGAGAAGAGGAAGAAAGAGGGAGAAGGAATAAGGGGGGAGAAGGAGGAAGAGAGAGAGAAGGAGAAGAACTGTGGGGTCCTTGTGATCTCTGAGATGGGTTGTTTTCTTGAAGACGTTTCATGACCCAACTTGATATTTTCATCATCAGTGCGGATGTATCAACACAAGCACTGATGATGTTACCTAGTTGGGCAATGAAACGTCTGCAAGAGAACAACCCAGCTCAGAGAGCACCAAGCCTCCCCCCCACCCCAAAGCTAAATATACCATTTAACAGTCCAATAATGCAAAGGACCTCTAGCTATATTTTCACGTCACTCCCCCGCTTCCCCCCCCCCGAACATTTCAACCGTCATAAATACCTGCCTGTTGCCAAGCTTGGTAATTTTGATCACCTGACCACGGAGAGACCGTAGTGGTCGTAAGTCTAACTTAATCGATGTTAATTCAGGGACTACCTATATTATGCTGACCTCATTTACAAACACACACACACACACACACACACTTTTATTTTGGAGACCCAGTTTTTAAGAGCTGTGAACCTGAGCATGCTTTTGAAGTTGAAACCCCTTCTAATAGCGACATGGCTTCTTCTGGCAATTCCAAAGGAAGCAGCTCATTGAAAACTTGATTTTCTAAGGAAAGCTCTCCGATACCTTATCACATTTCTGAGTTTCACATTGACATGACCCGACATTTCCTTTTTTTAAAATGTTGCCCCGTTGTACAGATGTTCACATGAGAACTTCTTTGAATGCAGTTTGGAAATTTTATGTCATACTTCAATCAGATTTTGCGGTTATTATGTAGATGTATATTTCTGACATAGTGTGGGTTTTCTTTTCTTCTGATTTTTTTTTTGCTTTGCTTCTTTGTTCTTCCTAATAAAAGTCTATCGTCCTTTCTGTTTTTTCTTGAATAGAAGTCAGTTTTGCTGAGTTCATTGGAACTTATGGCCAGGGATGTTTGCACAATTAAGAATCACATTAAGCAAGGAAAGGAAAAGAGAACCAGGTTGTCCTCAGCAGAGGAAAATATGTTAATGTAACAAAGGTTAGAGGGGAGGGAAGGAGGATAGTAGGGAAGTCAGGATGGAGAGGAGAAAGGAGAGGAACAGGAAAGGCAGAAGAAGGGGGGAAGGATAAGGAGGAGGAAGAGAAAGAAGAGAAGGGAAAGAAGGTGGGAAGAAAGAAGGAGAGAAGAAAGAGAAGAAACCAGGGGAGGAAGGAGGGAGGGAAGAGGAGAGGGTAGTAAAGAGGGAAAGAGGGAGGGAAAGAAAGAGAGAAGGAGAGTTGAAAGGAAGGAAGGAAGGAGGAGGAAAGGAGGGAGATTAAGAGAAAAGGAAGGAGGAGGGAAAGAGGAAGGGAAGGAGGAAAGGTATGTGAGAAGGAGGGGGGATCGAGGGAGGGAAAGGAGGGGGAAGGAAAGGAGAAAAGAAAGGAGGGAAGGCAGGGGAGAAGGATGTAAGGGGGGGAGGGAAGAAAAGGGTATGGAAAAGAAGAAATGAGGGAAGAGAAGAGGGAGGGAAGGAATAAGATACCTAACCTTTGATGTTTATAATGATTTGATAGTATGGGAATATCTCGAAATGTAGTTGTATTGTTTTTTACAAGTTATGGATGTTGTATTTTCTTTTTACCAATAAAATCTTTTTTAAAAATTTAAAAAAAAGAAAAAAAAGAATCACATTAGCCGGAGCAGGCAATAATGCTAAGTCCCACTGTTTCTCAACCTTGGTCCCTTTCAGACCTGTGGACTTCAACTCCCAGAAATTCCCAGCCATCAAACCTAGATGGGGAATTCTGGGAGTTGAAGTCCACAGGTCTTAAAAGGGACCAAGGTTGAGAAACACTGAGGTTTTGCTGGCTGGGGAATTCTGGGAGTTGAAGTCCATAGTTCTTAAAATGAGAACTGTCCTTGGACACATCTCTTTCTCAAGAACGTAATTTCATCCCAGAACAGTTCTACGCTGCCTTTTCTAGTCCTCTGCTTTAAATGGACTTTGGAACATATTTCTTCTTGCCATACAGGTAGTCCTTGACTTATGACCACAGCCGAGTCCAAAATTTCTGTTGCTAAGTGAGACAGTTGCTAAGCGACTTTTGCCCCATTGTACAACCTTTCTTGTTATGTGAATCACTGCAGTTGTTAAGTTAGTAACACAGTTAAGTGAAACCCGGCTTCCCCATTGAGCTTGTTTGTCAGAAAGTCGTAAAAGGGGATCACAAGTCCCTTGGACACCGTCATAAATATGAGCTGGTTGCCAAGCGTTCGAATTTTGATGACCTGACTATGGGGATGCTGCAATGGTCATCAGTGTGAAGAAGTTCAAAGGGGAAGTCTCTCAGAGTTTGTTGCAAAAACCAGATCCAGAAAGCACCCACAGATAACGGATTCAGCAGGATTCATTAACTTCTTTACAGACATAATAACCCAGGAAAAAATGTACAATACCAACAGCAGATTCTTCCAATGTGATAGAGAAGAGAGATTGGTCTCCAGTTTCAATCCAGAGTAGATTAATAATCCAGACTAGATTAGTTCTCTTGCACAGACTCAGAGCTACATAGGTAAGCCAAGCCCAGGCTCTGAGCCGTCTGGCATGGCTCTCAGTCACCAAATAGTTCCCATTGGCTGACCCAGTTGCCATGCCCATTCATTGGCTGACCTTGTTAGCATGCCCTATTCCAGCCAGTCCCCAACGGCTGACCTGTTGCTATGTCCTATTCCAGTTCATGAATATTCTGACAAAGTTAATGGAAAAGATTCAAGGTTGACTCAGCCTTCCATCCTTCCGAGGTGGGTAAAATGAGGACCCAGATTGTTGGGGGCAATAGGCTGGCTCTATAAACCACTTAGAGAGGGCTGTAAAAGCACTATGAAGGGGTATATAAGTCTAAGTGCTATTGCTATTGATAGAAGCCAGATTCAGTTAATAACCGTGTCTCTAACGTAACAACTGCAGTGATTCACTTAACAACCATGGCACAAAAGTTTGTAAAAGGGGCAAAGTTCACTTCACAGCTGCCTTGCTTAGCAACAGAAATTATGGGCTCAATCATGTTCATATATCAAAGACTACAAGGGTAGAACAAGAAGCAATGGGTGGAAACTAATGAAGGTGAGAAGCAACTTAGAACTGAGGAGAAATTTCCTGACAGTGAGAACAATTAATCAGTGGAACAGAAGTTGCTTCCAGAAGTTGTGAATGCCCCAACACTGGAAGTCTTTAAGAAGATGTTGGATAGCCATTTGTCTGAAATGGTATAGAGTTTTCTGCCTAGGTAGGGGGTTGGACTAGAAGACCTCCAAGGTCCCTTCCAACTCTGCTATTGTATTGTATTGTATTGTATTACCTATACTGTCTTTTCGAAACAATCGGCATTACAAGTATTTATTTCAACACACGCATGCTAATAGACACTTACACTTATTACTTACGCACGCTGATGCCAATTACTTACACTAATGGTAGTTTGGGATAATTGTCAGGGTATTATTATTTTTTTTCTTTGGAGAATGATCTCGTCGAAAATAAATGCCTATTCCTGAGCCTGATATGCTTTCCTGTGCCAAGAATGAAACAGATCGGTAGTCTGCCGTAATTTGGGTTTTTAAATTTGTCCTGCTGAATGAAGACCAATTTGTACAGATCATTTATTGTGTGCTAAAGCTCTGGTTTTGCGCATTCCATTCCCCTGCAAAGATGAGGCTTCGGATAACTGGCTAGTTTTGGATAATATGGAATCAAATCCTCTAGCGGGCTTTCCCTGAAGCAAATCAGCACAATGTCTATTTTATGTGTGAAGTGGCGATCAGGTTCTCTGAATGCCTCTTTAGAAAAAAACCACTTCTTTCTGTTCTTACTTTTCTTCTTATGTGTTTGCTGTACCTCGACTTGACGACCATAATTGAGGCCAGAATTTACATTGCCAAGTGAGAAATGTGTTGTTTTGTTCCATTTTTATGATTTTCCTGCAGCTGTTAAGTTAGTAACACGGTTGTTAAGTGAATTTGGCTTCCCCATTGATATTGCTTCTCCGAAGGTAACGGAATATGGGATCCCATGACCTCAGGACAACTGTCAAGCATTAAATCACGTGTCCATGGGAATGCTACGACGGCCATAACTGTGAAAAATGGTCGTAAGTCATTTTTTTCAGTGCCTTTGTAATATGGAATGGTTACTAAACAAACTGTTGTAAGTCAAGGTGTTTGAGCTGAATTCTGACTGTCTGTACAGGTACCGTATTTTCACCCATATAACCCGCGGGTTATATGCGGTTTTTACATGCACAGCGCCCCCCTGCGGGTTATATGCGTGGGCGGGGTATACGGGAAATATTTTACACGATCGGAGGCTTACACGATCGGAGGCTTGCTTCTTTCTCCGTTTCTTCCCCCACCCCGATCTCAGCTGTTTCCTTCTCCTCCGTTCCTTTCCTCTTCCCCAGCGTGCGCAGGCTTCTTTCTCCGTTTCTTCCCCCACCCCGATCTCAGCTGTTTCCTTCTCCTCCGTTCCTTTCCTCTTCCCCAGCGTGCGCAGGCTTCTTTCTCCGTTTCTTCCCCCACCCCGATCTCAGCTGTTTCCTTCTCCTTCGTTCCTTTCCTCTTCCCCAGCGTGCGCAGGCTTCTTTCTCCGTTTCTTCCCCCACCCCAATCTCAGCTGTTTCCTTCTCCTCCGTTCCTTTCCTCTTCCCCAGCGTGCGCAGGCTTCTTTCTCCGTTTCTTCCCCCCCCCCCATCTCAGCTGTTTCCCTTCTCTTTTACTCGTCGCGGGTTATATGCGTGGGCGGGTTATATGCGTGGGCGGGGTATACGGGAAATATTTTACACGATCCGGAAAACCCGCGGGTTATATGCGTGTGCGGGTTATTTGCGTGGGCGGGTTATATGGGTGAAAATACGGTAGTCCTTGACTTAAAACAATGACAGATCAAAAGTTACAACGGCACTGGAAAAAAAGTGGCTTATGACAGGTTTTCACACTTACGACCCCCGTGGTCGCAAGATCACAATTCAGATGCTTGGCCCGTATTTATGACAGTCGTGATGTATCTCCCCGGGGTCACGCGATCCCATTTTGTGACCTTCTGACAAGCAAAGTCAATGAGGAAGCCCAATTCACTCAACAACTGCAGTGGCTTACTTCACGATGATGGCAAGAAACGTCATAAAATGGGACAAAATTCATTTAACGATTGTTTCATTGAGCAGCGGTATTGTTGGGCTGAATTGGGGTCGTAAGTCGAGGACTACCTGTACAGGCTTCTCTGATTTCAGATTGCAGCAGAGTGACTTAGTGAGGTGATTGCCGATGTCTGAGACCATAAAAAGAGGCAGGGAGGGTTGAGGGAGCCTTTCCTGAAAGACCAATTTTCATGGCAAACATTCACAAAGAAGGGGAACGCATACAGGTAGTCCTCCACTTATAACGGTTCATTTAGTGACCTACGTTACAACGGCACTGGAAAAAGTGACTTAAGACCCCTTTTCACACTTACTGATGGGCGCAGCATCCCCATGGTCATGTGATCAAAATTCAGACACTTGGCAACCGACTCACATTTATGACGGTTGCAGTGTCTCGGGCCGAGGCGTAGGTTTCACAGAAGTATACCAATGGTTCACCACATGCCTGTATGCGCACACGAGCGGCTTTCAGGCATGCGCACAGCTTCAAAAATGTGGCTAAATAGGACAGCGTGCGGGGGGGGGCTCCCACTACTGGGTCGCCCGAAGTGATCCGAACCGGCCGAATACCCCCTCTGCTCCCGGGGTGATGTGATCCCCTTTTGCGACTTTCTGACCCGCAAAGTCGATGGGGAAGCCCAGCTTCACTTCGCTACCATGTGACTAACTTCACCACTGCAGTGGTTCATTTAACAACTAGGACCAGAAAGGTCATAAAATGGGTGTGTGTTTAAAATTCATTTAACAACTGTTTCACTTAACAACAGAAATCTGGGGCTCAACTGTGGTCGTATGTCGAGGACTACCTGTATTTGCTCACCTAACATCATATTTAAGTCTGTGTTCCCATAAGTTATACAACTCATTAGCAACACTTTGTCGTTTCTAAAGAGCAAAACTGTCCAGGATTTCTCCTTGGCTAATCCTCTAGAGAGCACCTTCCTTCCCGTGTCCCCTCTTTCCCTAACCATGATCAAATAAGTGACTCCTTATAATCTGACTAAGCCCTTTTGGCTTTTTCTTCAACCTTTCCATCCCCCCCCCCCCAAAAAAAAGGCACAGCATAAAACGTTCTCGTGTCAGATTAATTTTCTGCTTGGCTGGATCCATTAGACTCCTATTCCTTTATTTATTTATTTATATTTAGTTTGATTTCCTAATCATCATTACATTACCCCTCGCATCCTGGACATCAATTGTTTCAACTCCTATCCTGAAAACGACGCTATAGGGCAGTGTTTTTCAACCACTGTGCCGCGGCACACTAGTGTGCCGTGACATAGTGTAAGGTGTGCCGTGGGAAAAACACCTTATATCTAGTCAACATAGGCACAGAGTTAAATTTTTTTAACATTTTCTAATGGTGGTGTGCCTCGTGATTTTTTTCATGAAAAAAAGTGTGCCTTTGCACAAAAAAGGTTGAAAAACACTGCACACCAGAACAACTAGACACAAGGACAGTTTTTTCTCCCTAATACCATCACCCTGCTTAACAACTAATTCCCACAACACCGTCATGTTACCTACTAAGATTGTATTACTATTCTTCTTCTCTTCCTTCTAGTATCTATCTCTTCCCATTTATGACTATAACCATGTTGCTTGTATCTTTACAATTTATATTGTTTTATTTGTTTCCTAGTACAATTTGATTGCTTATTCGTAACCTATGACTATCACTAAGTGTTGTATCTTATGATTTTTGATGAATGTATTTTATGTTTCTTTATGTACACTGAGAGTATATGCACCAGAGTCAAATTCCTGGCCAATAAAGAATTCTATTCCTATTCCTATTCCTATTCTGTATTCCTATTCCATTCCATTCTATAATTCTATTCTATTCTATTCTTCTATTCTATTATATTCTGTATTCCTATTCCTATTCTGTATTCCTATTCCATTCCATTCTATAATTCTATTCTATTCTATTCTATTCTTCTATTCTATTATATTTTGTATTCCTATTCCATTCCATTCTGTATTTCTATCCTATCCTATCCTATTTACCAAGTAACATAGGATTGTTCTAATTTTGCCCAGGCCAAAAAAAAACCCCTTTTTTTCTTACATTCTCACATTGATGCCCCAATATATATCTCCATATATATATAATTGGATTATTACGGCAGTTCCAGTGGGTTTTCTTTTTTGAGGGGAGAGATCCTGCTTCCTCCCCCCCCCTTTTTTTTAATTCCTCCGTTCAACTCATATACAGTACGCTGCTATAATTTCACAATTCTTGGTGTAAAAGAAGCTAATGCTTCTTAATCTCCCTCTGTGTGGGAGAGGCGACAGAGGAATGGCTTTTGACTAATTCTCATGGACAAGCTAATATCTTGCTTGTTATTGCTATATAGATTGTACAGACGTGATTTGCAGAAATTCCTAATGAAGTCCAGTCCTTTCGGCACGTCTAAACAGACTTAAAGAGAAAACAAATGCCAAAAAAAGCTCTAGGGAAAGACCTAGATCATCTTCTTATTACAATAATAGAAATATAAACAGGAACGGAAGGGATCATCTACCTTTCTGAAAACCGAGAATTTTATAAAAATGTTCTTATGGCCCCAAGGAAAAAAAAAGATAATTTAGGTACTGGAAGTATGCAATAAGACAACCATTTCTGTTATTCTAATTGATTTTCACCCTAGTTTTTAAAAGCAAAGGCTTACAAAGGCAGTTTGTAATAAAGATGTTAGAAAGAAGACAGTTAAAGAGACATTAATTAAAAAAAAAATCGGAGTAAAACGTAGAAGCTAGGATCAAGATTAGTACCGTGGAATAACCATGTTTTGGGATGTATTTTTAAGTAAATGGAACTAAGCGGTGTAAAGATAAATGTCGGAACTCGGGGAATATTGATATTTTCCTGATTATTTTTAGAAATTCTGAGACTAGCTATTGAAAGGTGGAACGCCCAATTCTGTGTTTCTTTTATTCTAGCTTGCCTGTATCTGGTTAATGTCAAGGCGATAACTGAAACAGAATTCCAAAAAAAATTCTCGTTTCCCCCATTCATAAGGAGGAAAGCACCACAGGGAGTCCTTAACTTAGGACCACAGTTTAGCCCAAGATTTATGTTGTGAAGTGAGAAATTGAGTTTTGCCCCATTTTACGACCTTTCTTGCCACAGTTGTTAAGTGAATCGCTGGAGTTGTTAAATTAGTCACCCAGTGGTTAAGTGAATCTGACTTCTCCCAATGTCTTTGTTTGTCAGGGGGTCGGAAAAGTGGGTCACATGACCCCAGGACACGGCCACCGTCATAACTATTCAGTCAGATGCCAAGCATCCGAATGTAAATCACGTGGACCAAGGGAATGCTGCAAGGGTCATAAGTGTGAAAAACTGTCATAAGTCTTTTTTTTCAGTGCCGCTGTAACTTTGAACGGTCATTGAATGAACTGTTCTAAGTCGAGGACTACCTATCTAGCAATATAAGAAATAAAATTACCTCAAGGCATTCATATTTTCAGTTAAAAACCTAGGGCAGGGGCCGGCAAACTTAAACACTCAAAGAGCCATTGGGACCGTTTCCCACGGAAAAGAAAACACCGGGAGCCACAAAGGTCCTAACCGGAAGCCCCCTGCTCAATTCTGGAGCTGACCGGAAGTTCAGTTCCCCCACCATAGAGTCTCCTCCTAGAGCGGCATACTTTTCTCCCTACCTGTCATAACCGAAAGCCCTATCAATTGTGGAGACAACTGGAAAACCCTCCCCTTGCCATAGAGTCTTCCCCTGGCGCACTGTGCTTCTCTCCAACATCCCACTGGAAGCTCCTCTCAAAATTGTGGCGCCGACTGGTGACGGAGCCGCAGCAGAGGGAGGAAAGAGCCACATGCGGCTCCAGAGCCGCAGTTTGCTGACTCCTGACCTAGAGTAACACCATTTCCAAATTGGTTAGCTACATGGATGCGCAGGAAGGATATTTCGTAATTCTCTTTTCTTCCGTTTTTGCTGGTTTGTTAGATGTGCTTTACAGCATTCGCGAGAGGGACGGATTATGATTATTAGACATGGTTTTAAGGGGGTTGCAGTCGGAAACTTGACAGAGGCCAGTTCGGATGGAGAATAGAGATGTGAATGATAAAATACCCTGTTTCCCTGAAAATAAGACCCAGTCGGAAAATAACATGATTTTTTCAGGATGTGCATAATAAAAGCCCTACCCCTAAAATAAGCCCCAGTTAACATTGTCAGCCAGACGGTGACAATTTTACTGTGTTTCCCCAAAAATAAGACTAACCGGAAAAATATGTCCTAGTGCGTCTTTTGGAGCAAAAATTAATAGAATACCTGGTCTTATTTTGGGGAAAAACATCGCTATGCAATATGAGTCAGACTTATAAGTTGTTTCAGTTGATGGGATCAAGGTGGGAATTTGAAGGTTTTCTGCTAAGAGGGAATAACCTTTTAGTGAATGGAGACCATGATTAATATAGGTAGTCCTCGATTTACAACAGTTCATTTAGCGACCGTTCAGAGTTACAGTGGCACTGAAAAAAGTGACTTATGACCGTTTTTCACAGTGATGACTTTTGAAGCATCCCCACGGTCAGGTGAACACAATTTCAGATGCTTGGCAACTGGTTCATACTTATGACCATTGCTGTGTCCTAAGTTCATGTGATCCCCTTTTGTGACCTTCTGGCAAGCAAAGTCAATGGGGGAAGGGAGATTCCCCCACTTCCCTCTTCTACCAAACCCCCCCCCCCGCCCCAGTGAGGCTGCATCTGTTTGGGTGGGTGTGTGTCTGTAATGGAGGATCTGTTGGGGCTCTTCCTTGTCCTCTTCTTCCCCCTCTCCATATTTCTTAACGCCGATTGCCAAGGCAATCCCCAAAATAAAAAGGAATTCGTATGCATGCTTCCAGCAAGAACTGGCAAGGAGCAATTGGCTTTTGGATGCCAATACACATTTCAATAGATTTGTTGTACTAGCAAACCTTTCAAACTGAGGAGGGGGCACATAGCCTACTGCCAAAATTTACACAGATCGACATTAGCTGAGTTACGAGGGAGGGGGGACGACAACAACAGCCCCCTTTAGAACAATGATAGCGAACCTTTTGGACGGGGGTGCCGAAAATTCAGGATATGCTCACCTTTCCCTCTCCTTCTCCCTCTCTCTCAGTCATCCCCTTCCTCTCTCGCCCTCCCTCTCTCCCGCCTTTCCTTTCTCACTCGTTGTCTGTCTCTCCCTCTTTCCCTCTCTTTACCACTCTCTCACTCCTCTGCCTTGCCCTCTCCCCTTCAAATGCTCCCCCTCCCTCTTCTTCCCCCTCTCTTTATCACTCTCTCCCTCATTCCCTCTCTCACTCTGTTTGCCTCTCCCCCTCCCCCTCAAACACTCCCCTTCCTCTTCTTCCCCCTCTTCTTCTCCCTTCCTCTCTCACTCCTCCTCTGTCTCTACCTCTTTCCCTCTCTCTCACTCTCCCTCCCTCTCTCCCACTTCCCTCAAACTCTCTCTCCCTTACTCTTGCCGTCTTTCATTTCCTCTCCCTCCCCCCTCAAACTATATCTCCCTCTCTTTCCCACTCTCCCTCCCCCTTTCTCTCTCACTCCCAGTCTGCCTCTCCTTCTTTCCCTCTCTTTCTCACTCTCTCCTCTACTTCCTCCCTCTCTCCCTCCTTTCTTCTCTCACTCTCCCTTTGTCTCTCACTCATTCCCTCTCTTTCTCCCTCTCTCCCTCCCTGTCTGCCTCTTCCTCCCTCTCCCACACCCTCAAATGCTCTCCCTCCCTCTTCTTATCTCTCTCCTCTTCTCTTCCTCTCTCACTCCCCCGCTATCTCTCCCTCTCTCCCTCTCTCCCACTCCCCTCAAACTCTCTCCCTCTTTCATTCCCTCTCCCACCCCCCTCGAACTGTCTCCCCCTCCCTCTATTCCACTTTCACTCCCTCCCTCTCCTTCCTCCTCTCCCCCTCTCCTTCTCTCTCCCTCCCCCTCTCCCCGGTGCCCAAAAAAGAAAAAAAAAAGTAAGTCGTAGCCGCCTGGTACTATTTTCAGCAAAACCATGGAATTCATTCGAGTCTTTGGACCCTGTACAAATGTGGCACCTGGAGTTAGTATTACAACTTTGGACAAAGCTATATTTGAGCCAGTGAAGAACTGAATGTTATTTCCTTTTTTTTGCTAGATAACATTGGGAAGGATAGTTTGAGAGATAGGGGCTTAGGCGGCAGAGGAGTATAGATAAGCTAGTATTAAGAACTTCTACAGACTTCTTACCGAAAATCAATAGTATCTTTTATATTTCTCTTGAGATAATTCTTCCTCCTCTACACCCTAATCTTCAGGAAAGTGGACGAAAGGAGAGAAGCTGCATGTTATGGCAGTTTAAAACTCCCAGCAAAAGAAAAAGAAAAAAAAAAGGCAGTGGAACATGGCCTGGGTAAGCACTTCAATTAAGCCTTGGCAACTGAGCGGTCAGCAATTCTGCGCTGGCTGTAATTTGAAAGCTGGCCCTTGCCAGCTCAACTAATAAAATGGAGAGAATTAGCGCTTTGGCTGGGTTCGCAGAACGTGTCCGTCTAGGGTAAAATGGGATAGGGCAAGTTGTGGCCCGCCATGTTGTGAGGAAGTCAACCATGACGTTAGCAGGTCCCAAAACTGCTTTTTTGGAAAGGCAACTGGACTTTATTTTTCCTTGAAGACGTTTGGCATCTCATCCAAGAAGCTTCTTCAGTTCTGACCGAATGGTGGAGGGGGGAAATGGAAGGATTTCCATTTCCTTGCAGTCATCTGGTCATTAGTACTCTCTCTGAGGATTGTTGAGGCCACTTGGAGGTTTATCTGTGGCCTCAGGATCACCTGAACGGTGGAAATGGGTGTGGAGCCTTCTTGGAACTGCTGAAAAGATTGTGCTATAAACAAATAAGCCTCAACAATCCTCAGAGAGAGTACTAATGCCCAGATGACTGCAAGGGATAGAAATCCATCCTCCACCACTCGGTTAGAACTGAAGAAGCTTCTTGGATGAGAAGTGAAATGTCTTCAAGGAAAAACAAAGTCCATTTCCCTCTTGAGAAAAGCACCTTTGGGACAGCCATGACCTGGATGACTGAGAGTTTCCATAGACGACGTGTGAGCATGTTTTCTGAAGCAGTTTATGACATTAATCCATGAGAAGTCGTAAATATGTAGGCATCACATATTATGTGAACACAGGAGTTGTGCTAATTTTTTTTTAAATCCAGCTTAAGTGTGTTGTATGAACCCTGTTTTTATTTTTAAAAAACGTCTTCTGCACCTAGTAGATTTTGGTATGTGCAACACGTTCCTTATCTCTGCAACACAAACGACACAGTTGCCCTCAACTTATAACCATACCTGGACCAAACATTTCTGTTGCTAACCAAGGCAGTTTGTTCAGTGAGTTTTGCCCCATTTTACGACCTTTCTTGCCCCAGTTGCTAAGTGAATCACTGCAGTTGTTAAGCTAGCAACACGGTTGTAAAGTGAATCTGGTTTTCCCCGGACTTTGCTTGTCAGAAGGTCACAAGATGTGAGATTACATGACCCCAGGGCACTGAGACAGTACTAAAGACATGCCAGTTTGCAAGCATCTGAATTTTGATCCCGTGACCGCTTCTCACGGGGAAGCTGCAACGGTCGTAAGTGTGAAAAACGGTCATAGGTCCCTTTTTGCAGTGCCATTTTTAACTTTGGACGGTCACTAAATCAATACAATGTAAGTCGAGGGCCACTTTTGTGTTTTAAATCTCCAATGTAGAAGAATTTAGTGGGCTAAGAAATCTGGCTTATTCGTGTATTTATTTACTTACTAGTTGATAACCCGGCATTGCCCAGGTATTTATTTAGCCTAATCCTGTATTAGACAGGAAAAGCCCGGATTTCGGTGACAATTAAATTAGTTCCAAATGTTTTCCCTGTGCGCCCAGAAGCGTCAAGAAAAGTGATAATCACCTTCATTTCTAATGTTGGCTTTTCCCCCTTACCAGAGGGAGCACCCTTGTGGAGTACTGTGAAGCTGTTACCATGGTGACTCCACTGCACTGCACAGTAGAAGCCATTTTACGGCAGTACGGTAGAAGCAATTGTAAGGCACAACAGGCTGTATCTTAGCAGAACACACACCCAGAGGGGTGTTAGGGGTGTCTTACCCCCACAGTATTTGTCTCCAGAGTGTAGTTGTAGTGAAATTGCTTGAGGCGTTCCAGAGTTATGCTTGAACACACACACACAGAGAGAGAGAGAGAGAGAGAGAGAGAGAGAGAGAGAGAGAGAGAGAGAGAGAGAGAGAGAGAGAGAGAGAGAGATAGATAGAGAGAGAGAGAGATGTATATAGACTTATTATTAAATTATATTCCAAATTCTTTGGAAGAGAAAGACAAAGAAGTTTCTTCATAAGTAGATATTTGATGGTAGGGAAATTGGGCATGTCTAGCTAGCAGGCCCAATCAGCCTTGCCAGTTACGAGGCATGATGGGGTTTGTAGTTCACTAAGGCCTTTTATTTCATCACTAAGAAATCTGGCTGTGGCCTAGAGTGGGACCCTTCCCTCAGTTTTGTTTTATTAATATGGAGTCCTTCCCACAGATTTGTAGACATTTTCCTTTGTTATGAAATAGTTCTAGAAACCCCCAGAGACGGCCCGGCTTGTTTTCTTTCCAGTTGATAATTTATTCTCCGAATTCCTTGGAAATTATCCTGTTCTATTGTAGATTTCTCCCCCAATATCGTCTCCCTGGGGCTGTTGTTACCATGGAAACGTCGAGACTTGTTTGTGCGGGAGAAACAGGCCTTGCCAGGAAAAGGTGAATTGGCAGCCTGGATGCTTGTGAATTCATGGCAACTGGCTTCCCGAACCTGATGTCCTCCCGACAAGCTGTATTACAACTCCCATAATCCCCAGTCAGTTGCCCTTTTGTAAAGGGACGGGGAGGTATCATGGCGGTCCAGAATTTATACAGGCAGCCTTTAAGTCACAACCATTCCTTTGGCGACTGTTTGAAGTCACTAAGCGTGAAAAACGGTTACGAGTCACTTTTTTCAGTGCCTTTATCGCTTAGAATGGTCACTAAACCAACCGTCGTAAGGTCGAGGATTACCTGTACACTATCCTTCTGAATCTAATCTTCAGTCCCACCTTCACCTCATCATTGCCCATTGTAAGTTCACTAAGCGTAATTGTTGGCATTACATTACAGGTACTATAGTCCTCAACTTACAACACAATTGAGCCCAAAATTTACGTTGCTAAGTAAGAATTGAATTTTTGCCCCATTTTACGACCTTTCTCGCCTCGCTTGTTCAGTGAATCAAGTTGTTAAATAAATAACACCGTTACTAAGTGAATCTAGCTTCCCCATTGACTTTGCTTGTCAGAAGGTCACAAAAGGGACCCGGGACACTGCAGCCGTCATATATATGAACCAGATGTCAAACATCCGAATGTAAATCACGTGACTGTGGGGACGCTGCAACAGTCATAACTGGGAAAAATGGTCATAAGTCAATTTTTGCAGTGCTGTTGAAACTTTGAACAGACACTCAGTGAACTGTTGTAAGTCGAGGACTATCTGTAATATTGACATTTAACCTGGACTTTTCACTTCCCATCTTTATTTTATGGTGAACTCTTCCCGAAGCCTTTACTTTCAATCAACAAGGTTAATTTAGCAAAATATTGCCCATATAACAATGCACAGCCTGTAATAAGCTCCTATAGCGGGGCGGGGGGAGTATTATGTATGTATATGTATATCTATCTATTTATTTATACATGCCTACATGCATGCATGCATAAGTGGCCAAAATTGTGGGAACCTTTTGGGTAAAGTGTACAATATTTTTGAGGTTTGATGACTAATAACACCGCTTTGTTTTGGAGTAGTACCATAAAATTATATATCAAGTGGAAAGATAATTTAATCAAGAATGTAATGTAATGACTGTTATGAAGGATTTGCTATTAGAATAGCAGTTATAAAGAAGAAAAGTGAAACACATAGAAAAAAATGAGATATACACATATACCGTGGCACGACAAAACCACGGTCCACTAAAGCACGCCCAATTAAAGCGCGTACCTGACGTCATCAGCAGCGCGACAAATACGACCGCGGAGAAAAAAGGACGCTTTAAAAAGCGCTTTTAAAGCAAGCCGATTCACGTAAAGGTAAGGGTTAGGGTTAGGGTTAGGTTAAGGGTTAGGGTTAGGTTTAGGGTTACGTTAAGCGTTAGGGTTAGGTTAAGGGTTAGCGTTAGGTTTAGCGTTAGGTTAAGGGTTAGTTTTAGGGTTAGTTTTAGGGTTAGGTTAAGGGTTAGGTTTAGGGTTAGGTTTAGGGTTAGGTTTGGGGGGTTAGGGTAAGGTTTTCGTGTTAATTTTAACTTTACCACTCACAGTGTGAGTGTTTTCGTCGCGCTGTGATGACGTCAGTTACGCGCTTTCGTCGAGCGCGCTTTAGTCTACCGCGGTTTTCGTCGCGCTGTGATGACGTCAGTTACGCGCTTTCGTCGAGCGCGCTTTAGTCTACCGCGGTTTTGTGGTGGAACCCACATATACAAAAATTATCACCATGTCAGTTAATACTACCACTACTGTATATACATTCAACTGCTTCTTGGTCCATTTAATTTTTAATCTTACCTAGGTGCGTTCAATAAAATTCAGAGTCATGAATTTCTTCACAAGCATATGCCTTCTTCACATAGAAAAATCACCTTACAACCAGGGGTCTAAATTAGACTAGGAAACGGGAGAGGGGGGGGGACACCTCTAGGTGGATGCAATTGCAGGCTACTTTCATATTGTTGCTTAAGAAAGGGGCATGAATGGGTTCCAAGTAATCACTTCAAAATTGGCTTTAAAACGTCTTTACCTTTATCTAAGAATAAAAAGAACAATGCAGCTAACTAAGGAAATGCTCTCTAGTGTAGTTCAATCATCAAAGGTTTCATAGATGTTTTATCAAACATTTTTTCTTGGCACTTCCTTTCACATCTGTGAGCCTATTAGAGAACATGAGATACATTTATCTTTATGCGCTCGAAATTAGTGTTCACGTTAGAAATTCTGCCTCTTCAACTCTTTAAAAATCATCAACATTATTTGTCTGGCTTTTTTAATCTACCAAACTACCCGTACATATTTATATTAGTCATTTTTCGTTTTATTCAAGGTGGTGGGTGGCATCATATATATATATATATATATATATATATATATATATATATATATATATATATATATATATATATATATATATATTTTTTTCAGATTACAAAAACTTTGCTTTCTAGTTGCTTAGATGCAGGGCAAAATGGTTTTCTAGGCATCGTATTTTGCCTTTGCTTTCAAGGGAAGACAGCTTTTTAAAAAAAAAACTGTATATGAACTGAGGGTCAGGAAGAAAGTTGGCTTATTGTTAGCATTGTCCTGAAGCTGAACCTGGATATTGTACAGGGATTGTGAATAGGGACTAGAAGACCTCCAAGATCCCTTCCAACTCTGCTATTGTATTGTATTGTATTGTATTGTAAGAGACCAGACTGCCCTCTGTCAGAAATGGTATAAGGAATCCTTGAGGAGCGGGTTGGACTAGATGACCTACAAGGTCCCTTCCAGCTCTAGTCTGTTAATCTGTATCTGACTACCAGCATTCTCGGATTTATGCGATTGTACAAGTTGTGCATTTGTGTGGTTTTTTTGTTTCCCCCTGAAACTCACCAAAAACCGCTTCCTTCCCCTCTCCCTCTCTTTGGAAGGACCATCACATTGTGGGCACCGACATATTGTTCCTAAAAGGATTGGCTCCAACCGCTGCTTTAGTGCTTGGCATGGAGGCTGGATTAATAGGTTGGGTGTTCCGAAGATGGCAAGCGGCGGCAAAGGGATAATCCCCCATCCCCCCCTTTTCCCTACCCAGTGTGGAGCTGTGCTCATCAGCAAATTGTAAAGTGGTGGTGGAGCTTGGCGGCCCCATCTTTCTGTAACCCTCTTATCCATTAAAAGGGAAACTTCCCAAGCAGGGGCTTTAATCCCAACTTGGAAGGGGAAGTTGGCCAGCCATGGATGAGAAGATTCGCTCTTCATTCTTTAATCGAATCATGAGAATATCCACAGTTCATGCTCCTCGCGCCATCAATCTCTCTGCCTTTCCTCTTCCCTAGCAGCCCATCGGTACGTTCAAGAAGTAGGCAGAAATCACACAGAGACACACACACGCATACCACACGCAATCCATCTAATGGTGGGATTCAAATAATTTAACAACCGGTTCTCTGCCCTAATGACCAGCTGGGTAGGCGGGGCTCGGTGGTCACCTGACTGTATGGGAGTGGCCAACTCAATGTCACTCAGGTCGATGGGTGCTTCACCTTAGCTGTTTACAATGTAATGAGGGTTAACCGGAGAGGCCGTTTCTGTAAGCAGGGCAATAAAAATCAGGCTAGAAGCAACACCAGAATGTTTCCTTCCTGCCTTCCTTACAGGATTAGCCCTGTAAAGTGGGGAAAAAACGAAAGGATATTTCTTCCAACAATCGGTTCTCTGAGCTGCTTAGAAAGTTAACAACCGGTTCTCCCGGATAGGTGCGAACCGGCTGAATCCTACCACTAAACCCACCCAAACCACTAGATTCTGGAATCCACAGACCACGTCTGGGAGGCCTTTCATATTTACAAGTTTTGTTTGCTAAGCCGGATGGTTGTTAAGTGAGGTTTGCCCCTTTTACGACTTTTCTTGCCACCATTGCACAGTGAATCCCTGCAGTTGTTAAGCGAGTAATAGGGTTGTTAAGCGAATCTGGCTTCCCCACTGGCTTTAGCTTGTCAGAAGGTCACGAAAGGGGGAAATCACGTGACCCCCAGGATGCTGCAACTGTCATAAATGTGAACCTGTTGCCAAGCATCCCAATTTTGATCACGTGACCACGGGGATGCTGCAATGGTTGTAAGTGTGAAAAAACGGTCATAAGTCCCTTTTTTCCGTGCCACTGTAGGTTCGAGCAGTCACTAAATGAATGGTTGTGATTCGAGGACTACAATAACTTTATATATCCTGTAGGAGACTCAGGGAAGATTTATAGCATTTTTCTTCTGCCATAGAAAAACAGTTTCCCGGATGTGCACCAAAGTACTTTGCTTATGCAGATGAACTTTGGATAACAATGATTACATCCAGCTTGTAGATTAATAACTCTGTGGTTTGCATCCAAATGACGGTAGCAGGAGATTAGTGCTGTGCTCCGTGATTATTCCATGTTTTGTTTTTCCCTCAGACCAAAGCCGCAGCTCTGCGCTTGCAAATTTTGGAGGCTCTGCTTGTATTCCCCTCCAAAAGTTAAAAGTCGCTAATTTTTAAATATGGTGCAGGAGACACAGCTTGTCATTTTATTTTCAATCACAATGTATTTTGTTGTTCTGGCCATCTCCCATACGTTTGTCGCATTTATCCATTTATGATTTTTATTTTATGCTGCTCTTCCCACTAGTGCGACCACTCTGGGTGGTTTACCATAAGACACAAGGTGAGGGAAAAAAAGGACTGGGAGACAAGCTTAGAAGAAGGTTTAAGGTTTAAGGTTTATTTGCATTTGTAGGCCGCCCTTTTCCCTGAGGGGACTCAGGGCGGCGCACAGAAAACCAGGGAAGGGGGGATACAACGTTGAGACAACAACACATAATAAAAATAATGAGCAACATGCATACAACATTCGGGCGGGGTAGCAATCCTTATCCCCAGGCCTGACGGGCGAGCCAGTTCTTCAAGGCTGTGCGGAAGGCCTGGACGGTGGAGAGGGTACGAATCTCTACGGGGAGCTCGTTCCAAAGGGTCGGGGCCACTGCTGAAAAGGCCCTCCTCCTTGTAGTTGCCAGCCGACACTGGCTGGCCGATGGAATGCGGAGGAGGCCTAATCTATGAGATCGTATAGGTCGTAGGGAGGTAATTGGCAGAAGGCGGTCTCTCAGGTATCCAGATCCACTGCCATGTAGGGCTTTATGGGTGATCAATAGCACCTTGAAGCGCATCCGGAGATCGACAGGTAGCCAGCGCAGCTCGCGGAGGATAGGTGTAATGCCTTAAATAGGCAAACTAAAAACCAGGCCCTCCTTGTTGAACTGTGGCCCTTGACCAGTGGTGGGTCCCGGTACGTTGCAACGGGGCCGGGCGTCCACCACATGAATGCACGCAGCACGCGCATGTGTCCTTATCCCCTGCGACGCTCCGTGATGCCTCTGCAATGCTCCAGCTGCTCATTGGAGCGTTGCTCAGGCGGCGTATGCTCCGTGCGCATGCGCGGAAGCTCTGAAGAGCTCAAACAGGTGAGGGTGGGCGGGCAGGTGGGCCCTCCGGAGCACAGTACTGGAACGGTACCCAGTGTTTCCGGCAGGCACCGGTACGCCCGTACCGGGGCATACCGTCTGCAACCCACCACTGCCCTTGACACATCTCCTGAGAAAAAGTATATTCTTGATTTCCACTACTATATAAACTCTCTGGGTTTCTAAAAGTCTGTAAACATTCACAGTCATCCAGGTCATGGCTGTCCCAAAGGTGTTTTTTTTCAGGAGGCAACTGGACTTACCATATTTTTCAGATTATAAGACACACCTAAATGTAGAAATTTAGGAAAACAGCAACAAAAAAGGCTTTTGGCCTCTGCACGCCTTTTGGGGGCTTTTTTGGCGCTTTTCCAGCCTTTTTTCTACCCATTTTCAAGGCGCTTTTTTTGGCCCATTTTTGAGGCTTTTTTCAGGCCATTTTTAAAAACAGGACGAAAAAGCCTAAAAGCCAACCCGTTGTGATTGTATGTCGACAACTACCTGCATTTGCGGATCTTGGTATTTTGTTATCTTTTCCAGTTCTTTTCTCTTCTCTTCTGCCGTCTCCAAGTACTGCCCTGTCTACTATCCAGATTTTTTGTCTTACCAACAATTAAATCTGGGGTATTATGTGGCAGGTGCCTGTCGGGTTGAATTCTAAAGTCCCAGAGCAAGGAATTATTACTTTGTTGTTAGTTGCGAAGTTGTGTCTGACCAATCGCGACCCCATAGGCAACGTTCCTCCAGGGCTTCCTGCCCTCTACCATCCCCTGGAGTCCATTTAAGCTCACGCCGACTGCTTCGGTGACTCCACCCAGCCACCTCATTCTCTGTCATCCCCTTCTTCTTTTGCCCTCCATCCTTCCCAGCATGAGGTTCTTCTCCAGGGAGTCCTTCCTTCTCATTAGGTTGCCAAAGTCTGAGTTTCATCTTCAGGATCTGGCCTTCTAATGAGCAGTCAGGGTTGATCTCCTCTAGGACTGACCGGTTGGATGGCCTTGCAGTCCAAGGGACTTGCAGGAGTCTTCTCCAGCACCAGAGTTCAAAGGCCTCCATTCTCTGACCCTCAGCCTTCCTTATGGTCCATCTTTCACAGCCATCCATTGCAACTGGGACAGCCATAGTCTTGACTATGCACACTTTTGTTGGCAGGGTGATGTCTCTGCTTTTTAGTATGTTGTCTAGATTTTCCGTAGCTTTCCTCCCCAGGAACAAGCCTCTTTTAATTTCTTGGCTGCAGTCTCCATCTGCGGTGATCTTGGAACCCAGGGAAATAAAATCTGTCACACCCTTTTTATTATTACTATTATTCTCAAATTTATTTGCCACCCATCTCACAGTTCGAAGTGACTCTGAGTGACTCCTATCATCATGTATCTGTGACTCTGATTCTCAGATATAACCAGACAGACACACAGGTACAAATAAACAATAATGGGTATTGTGACCAGAGCAGGGGAAAAAAAGAATATTTGAGAACCTCTAATGCCAATATCAGTTTTAAATCATTAGCCCTGTGGGTCGTGTAAACAATTTCAGGTCCCTTCACCAACTTTTTCAGTAATTGCTTTGGGTTTTTTTCGAGCCAAAGTCTATCGGCTATCTTTGTATATCTCTGGATGGAGGCTACACACACTGAAAGGGTCTTTCCAGCAGCTAAGTGATTTGTCTGCCTTGCATAAGAAGAGTGGGTGCTCTTTTTTCATTTCAGGACCCTCAAAACAGTGCTTCCATTGAGTTTAGTAATATATATTTCAATTAGCTAATTAATCCAGCCTCAGCTGTCTCCTCACTGGGTGGCTTTGCACAAAAACCCCATCTCAATCTTCAGTTCCCATCTCTATGCAAGGGGGGGGGGTTGCAATTTACCTTGCAGGGATGTTTTGAGGATGAATTAAATCGGGAGATCGTTGCCCACCCAGGGGCTTACGACATGGGGTGGCCCATCAATCTTTTTTTTTTCTTTTTAAAAAAAGCTTGGTTTTTTTCAAAATCAGACAATTACCCGATTAAAACAAACAGAAGAAAAATTAGGTAGCGATCCAGATCTTGTTTTGCCCTGATGATCCATGGTGTGTAAAATGACATGTAAAATATTAAGATGATCCGGAGGTACAGCTAGCAATGTACAAAATATTAACATTAATTCTGGGGTTTTCCAAAACTCCTGACTGTGAGAACAACTATTCAGTGGATATGTCTAGTCTAATGAAAAGAAGGACTAATGGTGACATGATAGCAGTCTTCCAATATTTGAGGGGTGCTGCAAAGAAGAGGGAGGTAAACCTATCAGTTCTGACCGAGGCTTCCCAAGAGCATGAAGCAGGCACCTTGTCCTGACAAAAAACTCTTTTATTAATTGACTGTGAATTCCTCTCATTCACATCCAGCAAAGTCTTTCGAGGGAGGATTTACAGTCACAGACCTTATTTGGCTTGGAGAGCTGCCAGGCTGATATCTGCAAAACTTGGCAAGGAGTCTCGGAGAGTCACGAACCAATTAAGCGAACTAATGGTCTCCTGCAAACTCCACTCCCCTTTCACTCCTCTTTTATTCCCTCTGGGAGGGGCCATTCATTGTCCACCTGTGGCCTTACTCCCAAGTCGACCCTTGTTCTTTAGCTGTTCCCTTTGTCTGGCAACTCTGCGCATGCGCACAATGGGAACAGGCTTCAGCTGTTCTTCTGCCTCACTGATGTCCGACTCTGAAGACAGCTGATAACTGTCAGACGGCTCTGGCCCCCTCTCTGCCTCCGATGCAGAGCCCTCATCAAGAGACGAGGTGGCGCAGAGGTTAGGGTGCAGTACTGCAGGCCACTTCAGCTGACTGTTATCTGCAGTTCAGCAGTTCTAATCTCACCGGCTCAAGGTTGACTCAGCCTTCCATCCTTCCGAGGTGGGTGAAATGAGGACCCAGACTGTGGGGGCGATATGCTGACTCTAAACCGCTTAGACAGGGCTGAAAGCCCTATGAAGCGGTATATAAGTCTAAGTCTGACTGCTATCAGAGCCTTCCCCAGACTCCAGAACTGGCCCATGCTCCTCCCCAACCTCCTCACTGTCCAAATCTGCTGCCAGCTTCACTGGCAGGCCACAACATTATCAACCAAAGCACCAGAAAGCAGAACAAGAAGCAACAGATAGAAATGAATCAAGGAGAGAAGCAACTTATAACTAAGGAGAAATTTCCCCACAGTGAGTACAATTAGCCAGTGGAACAACTTGCCTCCAAAAGTTGTGGGTGCTCCATCACTGGAGGTTTTTAAGAAGAGACTGGACAGCCATCTGTCTGAAATGGTTTAGGGTTTCCTGTTTGATCAGGAGGTTGGATTAGATCTGCCTCTTTGCTGCTGGGGGCTTGAGATGAAGCCCCTGGTCTCCCAGTCAAACAGCTCTGCCAGTTTCTGGAAGGAAAACCACGGAGAAGATCAGAAAAAGGAAAGCTACACACATAGATTATCAAATCAAATTGAAAACAAATGTCCCATCATTATTGGGAGCAACGCAGAATGCTTAAGCGCTGTGTACTTAAGAGCACAACATACAATATTTGTTTATCTTGTCTTTGGATGGCTTGCCTTCAGAAGTTGTGGCTGCTCTTATCCCTGGAGGTTTATAAGAAGAGATTGGACAGTCATCCTATAGGATCTCCTGCTTGAGCAAGGGGTTGGACTAGAAGACCTCCAAGGTCCCTTGAAACTCTGTTGTTCTGTTCTGGGTAATTTAGGGCATCTAACTTCCTTCTTTATGCAATGTTCCTTCGAAAGTTTAATTAGCTTTCTGAAAATTGGCCTGCTTTCTCATTACATTTCCCTTCGGTCATCTGAATGCACTTCTGCGCTGTGGACAGATGTACCTTCTCTGGGCAGGGATGCGCAGCTTGAGCAAACCTGGGAAAACAATTAAGGTATCTTTCAAAGTGACTCCGTTTGATTGCATAATTACTCAAATCACGGTCAGTAATGGAATACGTAAGGTTATCTTCTGGCTAATCCTCAAGTAATGGAATTGTGTATCTCGGGGTTTTGGTTTTTTTCCCCTCCCTTTGCTCTCCCTCTCAGCTGTTCCGGTGTGCAGGGGGAGGAAAAAGCAAAAAAACCCCACAGGACACAAGTGATTATGGGAAGTAGAGAGAGTCACTGGAGGCCAGCTAGGAAAAGGAGACCTTATCTGAAGCAATTAATCAGGAAACTCATATTGTAGGATAATTATTCAAAGCTCATGCTAAAATGCTTTCAGAGCCCCAGGTCCTAAGATATTCCTCCCACTCATTTCTCTCCCCCCCCCTCTTTTTTTTTCCCTGGTCAAGGTCACTGAGACAAAGGGCAAGCCTCGTTGCAAGTCTACTTTAAAATGCATCTTTTGCTGATGCATTGATCTTTCACTGATCCCTAATGATCCTTTAGTGATCTTTAATGATCTTTTACTAATAGCACTAGCAATAGCACTTAGACTTATATACCGCTTTTCAGTGCTTTTCAGTGCTTTTCAGCCCTCTCTAAGCGGTGTACAGAGTCAGCCTATTGCCTCCAGCAATCTGGGTCCTCATTTTACCTACCTCAGAAGGATGGAAGTGAGTCAACCTTGAGCCTGGTGAGATTCGATCTGCCAAATTGCAGGCAGCCGGCAGGCAGCAGAAGTAGCCTGCAGTGCTGCACTCTAACCACTGTGCCACCGCGGCTCTTGTTCCTCTTATAATGAAAATAGCAATAGCCCTTAGACTTATATACCGCTTATCAGTGCTTTTCAGCCCTCTCTAAGCGGTGTACAGAGTCAGCCTATTGCCTCCAACAATCTGGGTCCTCATTTTCCCTACCTCAGAAGGATGGAAGTGAGTCAACCTTGAGCCTGGTGGGATTTGATTCTGCCAAATTGCAGGCAGCCGGCAGGCAGCAGAAGTAACCACTGGGCCACCGCGGCTCATCTTTTACTAATGGTGCATTGATGTTGTTCCCTGTTCGGGCAATGAAAGGTTTACAAGCAAACCAACAAGCTCAGAGAGCACCAAGGATCGTGAATTTGGGCCAATCACCAGGAGACTGGGAGTTCTAGTACTACAGTAGCCATGAAAGCCAACTGAATGACTTTGGGCTAATCACCAGGAGACTGGGAGCTCTAGTCCTTCATTAGTCATGAAAGCCAACTCAGTGACTTTGGGTCAATCATCAGGAGATTGGGAGTTCTAGTCCCGCATTAGCCATGAAAGCGAACTGAGTGACTTTGGGCCAATCACCAGGAGACTGGGAGTTCTAGTCCCTCATTAATCATGAAAGTGAACTGAGTGACTTTGGGCCAATCACCAAGAGACTGGGAGTTCTAGTCCCTCATTAGTCATGAAAGCCAGCTGGGTGACTTTGGGCCAATCACCAGGAGACTGGGAGTTCTAGTCCCTCATTAGCCATGAAAGCCAACTGAGTGACTTTGGGCCAATCACCAGGAGACTGGGAGTTCTAGTCCATCTTGAGCCATGAAAGCCAACTGGGTGACTTTGGGCCTGTCCCTCTCTCTCTCAGCCCAACCAACTCACAGGGTAGTTGTGGGGAAAATAGGAAGAGTAAGAAGCATTGGATATATTCACCGCCTTCGGTTGTTTGTAAAAAAGAATGAAGTTAGGATACAAATAAATAAATAGAAAACAAAACAAACCAGCTTTGCTGTGAAAGCATTCTTTTCCCCAGCTTGTCATGATTTAGCAGCCCAAGCCAGTTGAATATTCTGTTTTTTTGCTTTTGTTTTTAATCCTAATCCTTTGCCTATAGGCAGAAAATAACTTTCTGAAGGAGTTCTTAACAATTACACAAAACAAAGAAAGGACAATTTAAAACAAAAACCTGACCATCCCCTTAGAGAACTCGACTTTCTAAAAAAGAAAGGAAGGAGAGAAAAAAAAGAATTGTACAAAAACGAGCCACTTCAGCAGGGAGCAAGTACCTGTGGCTGAAGCAGTAAATCCTCATTTCTTCCCACTCTTGCTCAACGCCAATAGCTGTCATGAATTCAGTAGCATCCAAAGTGGGAGGATTTCAGCAGAAATGATTGAAAAGAGGGTCTCCTAAAGCTTGTTAGAAGAAAAAAATCCGGCCCTGTTCCAAGCTGGGAGAAAGACTCTGGAAATAAAATGGAGGCTGGCTGGTTGGAAAGAAGGCCTCTGTTTATTTGGATGCCAGAAACGTCAGTGACAGCAGCATGTTTCTGGGGTAGCTGACCAAATGGTTGGATGAGTGGATGGGATTTTTATAGGGTTCCGGGATTTTGTGCTTGAGATGCTCCAGGGGGTTGTACAAGGGTGTGAGCCTTGTGTCTTTTGCTATTCTAATGGTGGTGGATAAATCCTATGATGTCCTAAAGGTCACATCCTGCCCTTAGAATTTGGGTGGGGGGGATGTACATTCTTATTCCGATCAGCTCCAGCCTTCTGTGGGAGCTGTGGCTGACAGCGTTTTGTTTATGAATAGATTACCGTATATACTCGAGTATAGGCCGACCCGAATATAAGCCGAAGCACCTAATTTTACCACAAAAAACTGGAAAAGTTATTGACTCGAGTATAAGCCTAGGGTGGGAAATGCAGCAGCTACCGGTAAATTTCAAAAATAAAAATAGATACCAATAATGTTTTTGAATATTTATTTCAAAGAAAAACAGTAAACTAGCGGTGTATTCAATGAAATACTTCACTCACCTCATGATGCTGATGTCCCGCTGTGATGATGATGTCCCGTGCAGCCGCGGGAGCGATGTCCCGCCTCCTATGACACACGGCACAGTGATTCCTATCATTGGATCACTGTACCAGAGGAGGTGGGACATTGCTATGTGGCTGCTTGCCATAACAAGGAGGAGGTGGGACATCGTTGCAGAGCGGCAGGAGGGGGAGGAAGGGGAATCGTAAGATAGCCCTGCATTACATTAGAACGTGAGGAGGTGGGATGGTGCGGTGCACGCTG
Source organism: Thamnophis sirtalis (assembly GCF_051295495.1). Lineage (NCBI taxonomy): Eukaryota > Metazoa > Chordata > Lepidosauria > Squamata > Natricidae > Thamnophis > Thamnophis sirtalis. Next base: position 6,263,349 of record NW_028261389.1, read on the forward strand.
CGCGGCAAACTGACACAGAGGGAGGGGAAACTCAGGGGCGCTGGGCCATTCACGAGCGTCACCCAGCGGCATGGCCCCGCCCCTTTTTCTCCTCCATTTCGGGCAAATTTTTCACTGACTCGAGTATAAGCCGAGGCGGCTTTTTTCAGCCCAAAAAGTGGGCTGAAAAACTCGGCTTATACTTGAGTATATACGGTAGCCTGGTTTTTCTTAATAGGGACAAAATATCCAGCTCTAAAGACATGAGGTTTCTGTGGCAGGAGGGCTTCAAAAGTCCTTTGTTTCTGCCTTTGTTAAGATTTTTCTCCATTTTTCTCCTTTAGGGGAATATAATATTATGCTTCTTTTTATATTTCCCAAAACATTTCAGTCTCGGGGGGGGGGGGGGGGCTTCCCACAAGCTGATTCCAGGCCCCGAGCTTTTTAAAGGGTTTTCAGGGAGTGGGTTTTCAGAAGGCCAACTGAATGGCTGGTACTCTTAAGGTCAAGGGACAGAACTGTGGAGTAACAGAGGCGAAAAGAAACTTACTGGCTTGAAACAATCCTTGGGCATGAATTGTCCAAAAAGTTCTTTTTTCAAAAGGCAAATTGGCTTCTCTTTTGTTTTCCCTTGAAGACGTTTTATTTCTCATCCAAGGAGCTTCTTCGGTTCTGACAGAATGGTGCAGGGGGGCAAATGGAAGGATTAACATTCCTTGCACGTCATCTGGTCATTCGCATCCTCTCTGGGAGTGGATAAGGCGCAGATAAGCCCCAAATGGCTTCAACGACTCTCAGAGAGTGTACAAATGACCAGATGACTGCAAGGAATAGAAATCCTTCCATTTCCCCTTCCACCATTCAGTCGGAACCGAAGAAACTTCTTGGATGAGAAGTGAAACGTCTTCAAGGGGAAAAAAACACAAAGAAAAAAGTCAGACTTTACTGTACCGGTTATATAGACTAGCAGCGCTGAAGATGTTACCTAGTTTGGTAATGAAACGCCTGCCAGTAAAACAACCAAACTCAGAGATCACAAACGATCTCCTCATTTCAACCCTGAGCTACAAATAGCCTCCTTTACCTGTGCTGTACGGATAGTCCTCGCTTACCAACCACTCAGTCAGTGAACATTTGAAATTACGACAGCACTGCAAAAGGGGACCTACGACCAGTCCTCAAAGTTGCGTCTGTCGCAGTGATCACCATTTGTGACCTTTGCAGCCGGATCCCATCAATAAACGCCCCGATTCCCGCTCCACTTCCTGCTCCGCCATCAATCAGGCTTCCTTAACCAAAGACCCTCCCTAAAGCGTGCTCGCCGTATTCCTTATTTAAACTGTATTTCTTTTTTTTTCTTTTTTTTTTCTTCACCCGGCTAAAAAATGAAATTATTAGCAAAGACAAGGTAATTAGGCCGTGACAACTTGTCCACCGCAGCCAATCAATAACAGGAGTAGATTAACTAAGACGACGGATGGTACGATGTTGATGGGTTATAAATGGAGAGAGAGAGAGGGAGGGAGGGAGAGAGAGAAAAAGAGAGGGAGAGAGGGAGAGAGAGAGAAACTGACCGGTAGAAATAGGAGCCTTTTCTAACATATCCACAATAAAAAGAAAGAAAAGAGAGAGAAAGAGAGAGAGAACCTTAAAATGCTATATAAGCAGGCTAACCTGAAATGACACCTGGTATTATAAATGGCCTAATCTATATGTTAATATGGTTGTATCACAGAACTGCAGCAAGAGTAAGATAACAATATGACTTTGGGGTTTCTATGGCTACCATCCTGAGCGAATGCGCCGGCAAAGGGCCTTTGCAAGGCGGACACCGCAAACCCCCGGCCCTCCGACGGTTTCTCTTTTTGCTTATTTATGATATGATTTATGATAACGACAACATCTCCCATTTTCTCCCCTCGTCAGGAACAATAAATTGCTGTCGTTAATCTCCTTTTTTTTTTGGTGGTGGTGGTGGTTGGTTCAGGCCTGATTACAATAATATAATAGGTGCCCAGTTATGCTAATCGGAAGCATTAAAGTGAGATTCCCCCCCCCCTCCCAGCCCAGCTCATTTCTTACCAAAAAAAACCCAAATATGAATTTGGAGACCGATTGGAGAGAATTGTCGCCAGGTGGACTATTTGGTGAGGGGGGATTTTTTTTTTAATCTTTCAGCAAAGATTTCCGAGCCGTCTCAAAATTCTCTCTTGCCTGGTGTTGTTCCAAAGCAAAAGGTGGTTTTGAAATTAAAAGCCTGGGAAAGCTTTTCATGGAAATTGGGACTTCTGACGTGTCCTGCCACCAGGGTGTGTGTGAGAACGGGAGGGCCACCTTCACACCTGAAAGCAGGAAAAAAGAAAAAAAAAACCAACAACAAGCCCATGTGTGGGAAGGCCCTTAGTCAGCTTTTATACGCTGTATTTATCGGGCTAATAGCAGTTGGGAAGGAGTTTTCAAGCTGGCACTTAAGACTGGGAAAATATGTTATCCCGGTGCAGCAACTCCCAACTCATTTAAAACACAACGCGCAGAAACAAAACAAACAGAGCAGAAGTCAACATTCTAGTTCTCTTGGTCCAACCATCTAAGAGAAGATTTCATTTAGCCATCGTTTTGGCACTTTTCAGGGAAATTTTCCTGGCAGTCCTTGACCAGCGGTGGGATACGACCGGTATTCCCCGGTACGGGCGTACCGGTGTCTCCTGGGAGCACCAGGTACTGTTCCGGTACTGTGCTCTGGAGGGCTCACTTGCCCACCCTCCTTACCTGTATTTGAGCCGACTGGGGCTTTTGCGCACCCACACGGAGTGTATGACGCCTGCGCGACGCTCCGCCAAGCAACTGGAGCGTCGCGGGCGGTAAGTATGCATGCATGCACTGCGCGCATGCATGAGGTAGATGCCCAGCCCCGTTGCACCATACCAGTTGCAACGGGATCCGGAACCCACCCCTGTCCTTGACTTACAACCATTCGTTTAGTGAACATTCAAAGTTACAGTGGCGATGAATAAAGCGATTTAGGACCAATCCTCACATTTACAACAGTTGCAGCGTCCTCTGTGGTGACGTGATCAGATTTTGGGCGCTTGGCAACTGGCATGTACTTAGGACAGTTTGCACTATCCCGGAGTCACATGATCCCCTTTTGCGACCTTCTCATATGAACCGCCTGCCAAGCATCTGAATTTCGATTACCTGCTCATGGGAATGCTACAGCGGTCGTAACGGTGAAAAAAATGTCACTTTTTTCAGTGCCGTTGGGGCTCTGAATGGTCACGAAACGAACTGTTATAAATCGAGGACGCCCTGTAATAGAACCTGCCATGAAGCGGAAAGGGGCTAGAAAGCTAGAATGAACTACGACCTGGGAAAACAGCGACACCCCGTTAAAGAAAACAGAGATGACACACAGGTGAGGCCCCCACGAAATCTCAAAAGCCCAATGAATATCACGCCCTAATTTGCTTTAGGAGAGAATTAAGAGAGATTTTTCAGCTACGGATCAGTTGAATCCCAAATAGAAAAGCAAATGAAAATACCACATTATCCGAAGTGGGGATGGACAAACTTTCTGCTGGATCGCATTTAGCTGTTTTTGGGGAAGGATTAAGGGGCTTGGTTGAATCACGGAGACGAGAAAAGAGCGGGTTTCAAGTAGGATTAAGTCTTTCCTTCTTCTTCATCCTTATTTTTTTACAGCTTACAGTCATATTTCGCCTGGCTTCCCATTTCAAAATGATGAGAAACTCTTCCCTAAGTTTTCAATAATCAGATGAGACGCTGAAGGTCAGCAAAAGTGTGCAGGCAGGGGACTGCATGTAGCTTTGGGTTGATTTAAAGGATTATTTCAACTGGGGTGCCAAGTCTAACGCTTGAGATGTGGGGTAGGCAGTCCTTGACTTAAAACAGTTTGTTTAGTGACCGTTCGAAGTTAAAACGGCACTGAAAAAATTGACTTTTTTTCACCTATAGGAACATTGCAGTATCCCCACGGTCCCATGATCACAATTCAAGACGTTTGGCAACTGACTCGTATTTACAACGGTTGCAGGGTCACGGGCTCCCCTTTTGCGAACTTCTGACCAGCAAAGTCAAAGGGGGAAAGCATGATTCACTTAACAACCGTGTTGCAAACTTCACAGCTGCAGGGATTCACTTAACAGCAGTGGCAAAAAAGGTGATGTAATGGGGGCAAAGCTCACTCTCTGTGATTACACAGAAATTTTGGGCTCAGTTGTGGTCGTAAGTTGAGGACTACTTAATACTACTAATAATAATAATACTGCACCTGCAGGCAGAACAAGAAGCAATGGATGGAAACTAATCAAGGAGAGAATCAACCTAGAACTAAGAATAATTTTTCCTAACAATGAGAACAATTAACCAGTGGAACAACTTGCCTCCAGAAGTTGTAAATGCTCCAACACTAGAAGTCTTTAAGAAGATGTTGGGTAACCATTTGTCTGAAGTGGTGTAGGGTGTCCTGCCTGAGCAGGGGGTTGGACTAGAAGACATCTAAAGCCTAGGTAGCAGGGGTGGGTTTCAGGAGGTTCACGGCGGTCCCCGCGAACCGGTTGGTCGGCGAACCCGGAAGTAAGTAACATCCAGGAACGCCGAAGGGTCCACCCGCCCGCCTGCGTTTCTTACCCGGTTTTGACGAGTTCTGCGCTTCCACGCATGCGCAGGACGCATACAGCGCCTGCACGATCCTCCAGGAGCAGCTGGAGCATCGCACAGACGCTAGTACGCATGCGTGCACTGCGCGCGTGCACGAGGACGACGCCGGCCCCGTTCCAACCGAACCGGTTGGAATGGGGCAAGAAACCCACCCCTGCTAGGTAGTGTGAAAAATGGCCCAACAGGCAATCCGGAAGTTCGGGAATGAACTTCCGGGTTGCCTGTTGGGCCTTTTTCTCCCTCCGGAGGCTTCAGGAGGGCAAAAAATAGCCCAACGCTCCTCCCGAAAGTCCAGAGGCTTCAGTGAGGCCTGCATGCATGCACGGGGGGGGGGGAGTTGTGTGCGCATGCGTGGGGGGAAGACCATTGTATTATGGGTGTGAGCACGCAGATATGCACGTCCCCCACACGCCCCCAGGCTTTTGGCACTCCTTGACAAAAAGCTTAGCCATTACTGTCCTATCCTATCCTCTTCTTTCTATTCTATTCTACTTATACCGCCTTCCCTAGTGCCTTGGTTACATGTTTGGGTTCAAGGCCAGAGCCTACAGAGAAACAGAGTGTGAAAAAAATATAAATGAAAAGATATTAGCGTCTGCAGAACACACACACTCTGCCAGGTTATTCCCACCAAGGGGCGAAATGAGACAAATCGCTTGGGTGTGCAAACAAGTTGTTCAGCTTCCACTAAAGTAAGCTGAAGGCACTTTAAAGTAATCAATACAGACACTTCACGTTTAACGCGCCGCGAGATCAGAGAGAATATTCATAATTCAGTGAGACAAGCACTTTTGGGCTCGGCAGGCCCCGTGTCTACATTCAGCTGGATCGGCTAAAACTACGGTAGAACTGCCACGGCATTTGTGTCTTAAGACTCACACAGCCCCAAAGAAGGTTTTGTGTGCCGTTCGGGTGTCAAATTTGTGCCCTCACGGCGGTGTCAGATGACATATTGTGATTCCCCCCCCCTTCGCTAAAGCGGGCATGGGCATGGCCAGCGCGTGACGCATCCAGCTCATAGGCCGGGAGTTTGACACCCCTGAGGAGCCGAGGTGGCGCAGTGGTTAAATGCAACACTGCAGGCTACTTCAGCTGGCTGCAGTTCAGCAGTTCGGCTGTTCAAATCCCACCAGGCTCAAGGTTGACTCAGCCTTCCATCCTTCCGAGGTGGGTAAAATGAGGACCCGGATTGTTGTTGGGGGCAATATGCTGACTCTGTAAACCGCTTAGAGAGGGCTGAAAGCCCTATGAAGCGGTATATAAGTCTAACTATAAGTCTAACTATTGCTGTTCCGGAAGATTCAAATGTACCAGAACTTTAAATTAAATTACATTACGTTGAATTCATTAAATGTTCTTCCTTTGTTTCGCTACCTGCATTGAAGCTAATGGAAAAGTTGGGAGTTTTCCTTACCAACGATAGAGAAATCAAGAAATTATTGATAAACCATTGGTCAGGAATTATTTCACTAAGGGCCTAAAATGGCATTTTGTTATCAATATCTATTTGCCAATCTAATTAAGGGCTGCAAATTTTTAGGTAGCAAATGATGATTTCAGCTGGGTTGCAACACCTGGGCTCAGTCTCACTGCCGACAATGGGATTGGCTGCTGCTAAAGGTATCTTACGACCGTCGTGGCGTTTCCAGGGTCACATGATCAAAATTTAGACACTCGGCAACTGACTCCTATTTATATAACAGTCTCAGTATCCCGGGTTCATGGGATCTCCTTTTGCGACCTTCCGATAAGCAATGGGCGAGCTAGATTCACTTAACGACCGGGTTACTAACTTAACAACTGCACTGATTCACTTAACAACTGTGGCAAGAAAGGTCATAAAATGGGGCAAAGCTATGTAGTGACCCACTGGCTTAGCCATGGAAATGTTGAGCTCAGTTGTGATTGTTGAGGACTGACTAACTCTAGAGAAATACACTACTGAATATTGAATTAAGATTTCTGAACAGCTGGCAAGCACAGACTAATTAGGCAAGAATTAATGGGGGGGGGGGCAAAAAGGTTTAATTCAATAAATCTTCAAAATTCCCCTGCTAAGATCAGCTGGGATAGTGGCTATCTTCCTTGTCAGTACGGCCTAGTAACATTTACGTGATCCGAATTTCCATCATAACGCTGTCATGTTACAAGACCCTTACACCCCTAACCCTTTAGAAAAAAACCCCAGGGGTGTTCAAACTTGACAGCTTTAAGACTTGTGGACTTCAACTCCCAGAATTCCTCCTCTCGCTCTTCATCTTGATGATGTGCGGACGGGGGGGGGGGGGAGGGAGCTGTAACCGGTTCTAAACGGCACTGTAAATTTGTGGAACCTCTTCTGTAGAAGAGGTTAGAACTGGCAGGAACCCACCCTTGGCATGCATGCACAAATGGGTGTGTGCGTGCATGCACATATGCGCGCATTGGCCATCCACTTGTGTCCCAGTGGCAGGCTGTGTCCACAGGTTGGGGACCTCTGTTTTAAAGTTGAAAACAAAGTAGTACAATATCTGCAGCCCAAAGAAGCACCTCTTTCAAGCTATTTAAAACAGGAGAGGACAGCTCCAATCTACATTGGCTTCGAAGTACTGCTGTCAGCACCCCATAAAATAATGTAATGCAATGAGTAATAATTTGGTGGCTTAAATTTTCCTCTGTCAAGCACCTTGTGAAATTTAGGGGCCATGAGAAAAATTTAAACCAGACCCACTCAAAGGCTTCGCACACTCCTCCATCACTGGAGGCTTTCAAGAAGAGAGTGGGCAGCTACTTGTTTGAAATGCTACTATAGGCTCTCCTGCTTGAGCAGAGGGTTGGGCTAGAAGACCTCCAAGGTCCCTTCCAATTCTCTTCTTCCGTTTACAAAATTTCGCAGAGGAGGGTCAGGGCACTCCATGCTGCGCTTTCCGGTAACTCATGAATCCATGAAAAGCTGTCACGTAAATCTTGCTCCCGAAGTTTGGGAACTAAGCAAGTGGCAGTGAGATATGGTCGAAGGGCTGTTCGGGGAAGAGGCCAAACCACCGAGGTCAAGAATACTCATAAATATATATATTCTTCAAGTGGTTGCTTTTTTTAGCTCTCCCCTTTTCTGGAAAAAAACTACAGCAAAACCATCGTTCATCCGTCTTGCGATTTGGCTGAATAATTCGTTAAATGCATGCTTAACTGCTTTAAAACTAACCACTCAGGTAGTTCCTTGATTTACTATAGCAATTGAGACCGGAATTTACACAGCTAAACAGAGCGGTCGTTAAGCGAGTCACGCTTTATTTTATGACCTTTTTGCCGGGATTATGAAATGAATTGTGCAAGTTGTTAAGTGAATCCAGCTCTCCACCCCCCCACCCTAATGACTTTGCTCGTTGGAAGCTGGCTGGGAATGTCGCACGACTCCGGGATCCTGCAACCCTCATAAATACATCATCATCATCATCATCATCATCATCATCATCATCATCTTTTAATGACCCCATAATCCCTTGCGTGTTGGAGTCTGGGCAACTGAATGGAGCTAGCAGAGTGTGTAATGGCCAGATGCCCTTCCTGTCGCCAATGCGGAGTTTTGTTCAGCCGATATATTCTCAGCATGCCCAGAGAGAGAAATTTCTGCCTCTCTACCTAGTATCATAGTCAATGCCCAAAGTTGATTATTGTCACTGTGTGGATGGTGCGATGGTTGTAAATACGATGATAGGTCATAAGTCACCTTCTTCAGTGCCATCGGACCTTCGACTTTCAAATGGTTGTAAGATGGGAGCCACCTGTATTCTCTGTCTTAAAACTATGAATGCTTGTGCTCTAGCAATCTTAATCTCAGAAGAGACATTCTCTCCTATAATGTGAGACAGAAGTCAAGGTGCTGCAGTTTTACGACTGCCTTTATAAAAAGTTAAACTTTTTTATTACACGTTTAATTGGGTGCTCACCCCTAATCAATTAATATATCCAATGAACTGAAGGTTGCAGCCCTTGCCATGAATGGTGCTCTAATGGTGCTATATATGTGCATCTATGCTTCAATTAATCTTTACCCCATCCCAGTGGACATCAACTGAAGATAAGTCTACCTGAGATAGCATGGAGAAGACTAAAAGCAGGTTATTCTGCTTTATAACCTGTGCTTCATAGGCTCCTACCCTGTTTCCCTGAAAATAAGACCTCCCTGGATAATAAGCCCAACTGGGCTTTTGAGTGCATGCACTAAAATGCACCACCCCCAAAAATAAGCCCTCCCCGAAAATATTGCCACACAGCAGCAGCCATGAAGTGACCATGCTCACTGCCTCCTGCACCTCAGAAATAATAAGCCCTCCCCGAAAATAAGGTCCATACTTAGGACGCTAGCCAGATGAACACTTGGTAGGCAGATTTCCCCCCCCCCTATTTTCCTCCCCAAAAACGAAGGCACGTCTTATAGTCCGGTGCGTCTTATACTCTGAAAGATACGGTAACTTATGGGGGAGACATCATTACGGAGGGAAAAATCAATAGAAAAAATTATTTGGCCTTCCCTTCTATCTCTTGGCATTTATTTGTGGAGGTTTGAACCATAGCTTTTCACTTCTATATAGTGTCTGGGGAAGGTTCTGATGAGGGCTCTGTGTCGGAGGCAGAGAGGGGGCCAGGGCCGTATGCCAGTTATCAGCTGCCTTCAGAGTCAGACATCAGTGAGGCAGAAGAACAGCTGAAGCCTGTTCCCAATGTGCGCATGCGCAGAGTTGCCAGATGAAGGGAACAGCTAAATAACAGGGGTTGACTTGGGAGTAAGGCCACAGGTGGACGATGAATGGCCCCTCCCAGAGGTAATCAAAGGGGAGTGGAGTTTGCAGGAGACAATCAGTTCATTTAATGGGTTTGTGACCCTCCGAGACTCCTTGCCAGGTTTTGCAGATATCGTCCTGGCAGCTCTCCAGGCCAGATAAGCTCTGTGACTGCAAATCCTCCTTGGAAAGACTTTGCTGGATGTGAATGAGCAGAATTCCCAGTCAATTAACAAAAGGGGCTTTTTGTCGGGAGTTTGCTTCCTGCTCTTGGGAAGCCTCAGTCAGAACAAAAATAACGTTTCTCTTTTCTCTTGTCTTACTCCAGAGGAGGAAGAGGAGCAGGTGCCAACCGATGGAGGAACTTCCGCGGAAGCCATGCAGGTGCCTTTGGAGGAAGAAGGAGAAATGGAAGAAGACGAGGTGGTCAACGACGAAAATTACTTAAGCAAGAGGCCCCTGGAAAGCCCCGAATCCGAGGAACTGCCTCTAGCCAAGCGACCCAGACTAACCAACACGAAAGGGGACGCAGAGCTCGACGTCACCCCGGAGCCACGCGAGCCTCTTAGCTTGATCAATGCCCAGAAGGTGCCTCCGATGCTTTCCCCGGTTTGTGTCCAAGAGGGTGGCGATCAGGTACCGGCTTCCCCAGAGCCACCCATCCTGGCTCCGGTAGCAAAGTCCCAGCTGCCTGTTCCCAAACCCTGCGAGTCCAAAGCCCTTCTTCCTAAACCCAAGACGAAAACAGCCTCTCCGGTGCAGAAGACTAAGGCGCCGAAGGTTTCCCCGTCTCCGGTGGTGATGGGCAGCCCCCTTCGCTCGCCCAAAATTGGCAGCAAGGAGAAAAAGTCTCCTGGCCGGGCCAAGAGCCCCCGAAGCCCGAAAAGCCCCAAACTGCCGGTCCACGTGGTCCCTCAAATAACAATTAAGCAGGAGACCCCCACGAAACCCCCCTTAGTTGTACTGAGTGACAAGATGGGGAAAGAGACTATCCAGGTTAAGCAGGTACCGATGCCGGCTGAGCCTCCCAAACCCGCGGGTGAGAACCCGGCAAAGAAATTGATGGTGATGGACAAGACTATCGACGACTCGATCGATGCAGTCATCGCCAGGGCGTGTGCCGAGCGCGATCCCGATCCGTTTGAGTTCTCTTCCGGGTCCGAATCCGAAGGAGATGTTTTCATGAGTCCCAAAAGACTTTCTGTATGTGAGCCTCCCATCCCTAAAGCTTCCGTTTCGGCGAACAGTGGCTTAACTAAAGCAGGAAGCACCCCACTCCCGCCTTCTGGCGGAACCTCGAGTTCGGACATTTCGTGGACGATGGACGATTCGATTGACGAGGTGATTCGGAAAGCCAACCTGGGTCCTCACGCCAATTTGCCGGCCAGCTTCCCCTACTTCTCGTCCCCTTCGGCTTCTCCGCCCACGCCGGAGCCTCTGCTCAAAATCTACGAGGAGAAAACGAAGCAGGCGGCCTCGGTGGAGGTGAAGAAGAAGCTGAAGAAGGAGCTGAAGACCAAAATGAAAAAGAAAGACAAGCAGAAGGAGAAGAGCAAAGAGAAGAACAAAGAGAAGGAGAAGAACAAGGAGAAGGAGCGAGACAAGGAAGGAGGCCGCGAAGCCAGGTTCCCATGGAAGGACCTGTTCAGAGGGGAAGACGACCTGGATTCGTTCAAGTTCAAAATGAAGGACTTTGAGGAGGACACCAAAGTCAAGATCAAAGAACCCGGGGGCAAGAAAGAACGCGAGAAGCACAAAGATAAGAAGAAGGAGAAAGAGAAAGGCAAAAAGGACAGGGAGAAGAAAGACAAGGAGAAAATAAAAGAGAAAGCGAAGGACAAGGCTAAAGGGTTGTCAGTCCCACTGGTCCTCCCTCCCAAGGACCTGCCCCTCCCTCTCTTCTGCACCCCCACCTCCATGAAGCTCCCCTCCCTGCTGCAGCTCCCCTCCGCGGTCCTTCCTGAGAAGCTATTTGAAGAGAAGGAAAAACCCAAAGACAAGAAGAAAGACAAAAAAGAGAAGAAGAAAAAGAAAGAGCGGGAGAAGGACAAAGAGAAGGAGAAAAGGGAGAAGGAAAAAGAGAAAGAGAAGAAGGAACGGGAGAAGAAGGAGAAAGAGAAAGAGAAACACAAGCATGAAAAAGTAAGTTTCTCATGTTGGGCTCCCGAAATTATGTGCTGATTTCTCTTTCTTTCTTTCTTTCTTTCTTTCTTTCTTTCTTTCTTTCTTTCTTTCTTTCTTTCTTTCTGTCCGTCCTTCCTTCCTTCCTTCCTTCCTTCCTTCCTTCCTTCTTTCTTTCTTTCTTTCTTTCTTTCTTTTTTTGGTTTAATGATAGAATTGGCCCAGAAATGGAGGCCCTGTGCAGGATTCTGAAATTTAAATTGGGAATGTAAATAGTAAGAGGGGGAGACTACAAATCATTGGACCGTATCCAAGTAGTAGTCCTTGACTTACAACAGTTCATTTAGTGACCGTTCGAAGTTACAACAGCTCTGAAAAAAGTGACCTATGAACATTTTTCACACTTATGACGGTTGCAGCAGCCCCCTGGTCGTGGGAATTGCACTCAGATGATTGACACCTGCCTCATATGTATGACAGTTACAGAGTCTTCTTTCCCTATGTGTGGAAATAGAATAGGGTAGCAATAGGATAGGATGGGGTATAGAATAGGATAGGATAGAAATAGAATTAGAATTAGAATAACAGAGTTGGAGGGGACCTTGTAGGCTCATCTAGTCCAACCCCCACTGTCCCCCCCCCCACCGCCCAAGCAGCAGAGCCTACACCAGTGACGGCTAACTGTTTTCTCCTCGTGTGCCGAAAGCCATAACGCAATGTGCATACAACACCAATCATCACCAATCACCTCCACTAGACCGATTAGATCCCACAGATTAGGCCACCTCCGAATTCCATCCGCCGGCCAGTGCCGACTGGCGACTACCCGGAGGAGAGCCTTCTCTGTGGCTGCTCCAACCCTCTGGAACGAACTCCCCGTGGAGATTGGAACCCCTCACCACCCTCCAGGCCTTCCGCAAAGCCCTTAAAACCTGGCTGTTCCGACAGGCCTGGGGCTAAACAGCTGTTGCCCCCGTCTCGAATGGTATGACTGTTGTGTGTTTTTAAATTATGTATTGTTATGTTTCGTCTTTTATTTTCTGTCTGTACTCCCCTTCCCTGATTTGAATTGTGAGCCGCCCTGAGTCCCCTTCGGGGGAAAAGGGCAGCATATAAATATAATCAAATCAAATCACCGCCCCCATGCCTCGCCTCTCCCAGTGCATGTGCACGTACCCCCCGCGCCCTGTTTTTGGGCATAGCAGGACTCCCTGAAGCCTCCTGAAACCAAAAACGGAGGGGTGGCACGCAGCCCTGCGCTACTCCTCCCCCCACACATGCACTCCCCTCCACCCCCACGCATGCCTGCGTCTCTCCCACATGCGAAGCAGAGACCCACAAATTAACTGCCCAGGAGGAGGCACGCGCACATGTGCAGTGGAGCTGACATGGACTACGGCTCGCGTGTCCGCAGAGAGGGGTCCACACGCCACCTGTGACGTTTTGTTAAAAGAGGATGATTGGCCCAAAGTTATCCAGTGTAGGTCTGCAATTGAGTGAAGATTTGAATCGGGGTCTCCTTGGTCCAAGTCCAATCTCTTAACCTGGCCATTTCTTTGGCTGCCACTTTAAAGAAGACTTTCCGCTTATGAGTTCTTCTAATGCCTTGGTAAGGCCACACTTGGAATACTACATCCAGTTTTGGTCGCCACAATATAAAAAAGCTGTTGAGACTCTAGAAAGAGTGGAGAGAAGAGCAACAAAGATGATTAGGGGACTGGAGGCTAAAACATATGAAGAACGGTTGCAGGAACTGGGTATGTCTAGTTTAATGAAAAGAAGGACTAGGGGAGACATGATAGCAATATTCCAATATCTCAGGGGTTGCCACAAAGAAGAGGGAGTCAAATTATTCTCCAAAGCACCTGAGGGTAGAACAAGAAGCAATGGGTGGAAACTAATCAAGGAGAGAAGCAACTTAGAACTGAGGAGAAATTTCCTGACAGTGAGAACAATTAATCAATGGAACAACTTGCCTCCAGAAGTTGTGAATGTTCCAACACTGGAAGTTTTTAAGAAGATAACCATGAAGTGGTATAGGGTTTTCTGCCTAAGCAGGAGGTTGGACTAGAAGACCTCCAAGGTCCCTTCCAACTCTGTTATTTTATTCTACTCTACTCTGTTCTGTTCTGTTCTGTTCTATTCTAATGGAAGAGCTACTGTTTCTTTCTGAACTTTGCTGAGCTCTGCCAATCAATATACATATTTTCTTGGTGGCCTGTAGCCTCAGGAATACTAGGCCAGTGATGGCAAACCTTTTTTGGCTCCCATGCCATAAGTGGGGGGAGCGCAGGGGGGTTGTGCACGGGTGTGCTGCACCCATAATGCAATGTGCGACACACCTCCAGCACGCATGCGCGCATGACAGGCGCAATCCTCCATTTTTTGCATGCTTTTTTCACCCTCCCCAGGCTCCAGCCCCCCCCCCCCCCCTGAGGCCTTCTCCCGGAGCTTCCCTGAAGCCTCCGGAATGCAAAAAAAACAGCCCTTTGGGCAAAGTTCAGGAACAGACTTCCAGTTTGCTCATATGACCAGTTTAAGCCCTCTGGAGCCTTCAGGGGGGTCCTACGAGCAAATCGGAAGACTTCCAGTTTGTCTGTTGGGTCGTTTTTTGTCCTCCAGAGCCTTCAGGGAAGCCTCCAGGTCATAACATGAAGCAATAATAATAATACAATGGAACAGTCGTAAGTAGAAGATATGGAGTCCAAGACCTGTGGGCCTCCAAAGGAAATTGCATTTGATCTGGAGACGGGTTAGATGAGAGATGCCATTGGAGGGGGCTCAGGACCTTCACCTTGGCCTAAGGCAGAGGTGGGCAGGTGGGCAACTTAGGCTAGCTTTACGACCTGCGGACTTCAACGCCCAGAATTCCTAAACTCAGCATCATTCCAGTTTTCTCATTTCTCGTCCAGCAAACTGGTTAACCTCTTGAGTTGATGTGAACTCAACCCCATAGAAAATGCCATTAGGGTTCAAACGGGAAGATTATTTGCACAAATGCAGAAAAAAAGAAAAGAAAAAAGGAGAATCTTGGCCGGGTGGGGCAAGGGGGGGGGGATGGAGAGAGAGAGAGAAATTTCACTCCACTATCAGATTATTCGGCTATTTGATAGAGGTGCAGTGGGGGGGAGGACCCCGTTCATTGAAGGAGACAGAAGGGATTTCAATATCTGTGTTCAAATCTGTCTACCTCCCCTCTATCTGGCCTGGTATTTCCTTCTCACTGCACTCCTTCTATTTATTCATTTATTTGTTTTTTTTTCTAGGTCGGATACTTTGGCCTAAGAAAATCACAATAAATCCTTATAAGAATCACATTTGATAGGGTAAATCTCCCAAGTAGAAATCGCGTATAATAGATATCTCTCAGTTACTGCCTTTACCTGCGGAGGGGAGTCGTCCTAATTGCAGCATTCATATATTAGCAGATTTCGAGTGAAGATAGGATTCTATTCCAAGTGGCAGCTTAAAGCGCTGAGTGATTAAAATGAACTTAGAAAATAAAATAAAATAAAATAAAACCTCTCCCCTCATTTTATAACTAGCCCACGTCTTCTACTGTTAACAATTCAGTACACCATTAGGACTATAATGCACCATTACAAGTGATTAAAAAGAAATTTACCCTTTATACTCCTAAAATATATTGTATTATAGGAAAGCAATATAAGCTTGTGGCAGATTACATTGACAAAGCTTCCTGTTCGCTTTGGCGAAAAGTCCCTGTCGAAAGATAAAACTTTAAAGCCAGGCTGCATGAAAGAGTCCCTACCCCACAAAATTAAAAAAATTTAAACCGATCTCCACAGATAAGCCTTTCCTCTCTTTTTCTTTTCTTTTCTTTTCTTTTTCTTTCTTTTTTTTTTCTTTTTTTGGAAAAAAAGTCGTCCCATCTCTTTGCTGGAAGTCAGGATTTTGAAAATAAATTTCCTTTCTCTCCCTCCCACCTTTTAGAAAATCTCTTGAGTGATTTTCATTTTTTGCAAGGCCGCTCTGTTGGTGTCCTGGAAAAACGGAGAGTTAAGGCTTTATCAGTTGGTGCCCTGAGGTATGTGGCAAAGAAGCTAAATCCTTGAAGATTAGTGCCAAAAAAAAAAGAAGAAGAAAGAAAAAAAATTCCTGCAGCACACGGCAATAAGGGGCTTATAGGACTACTAGTATTAGTTCAGGTGAAAGGAGTATTGCTTATACATAAAACTGGACAAATCCAGGCACAATGTATTTTTAGTTAGCTACAAAGGAGTCTTACATTGCTGGACATTGCCACTTCGCTGACTGGAAAGCTCGGTAATTCACTGTATAGATGCTTCTCCCAGTCCAAATCCCCAACTTATTCCAGAATTTGCAGTTCTTTAAATTTTAATTGTAAAGAGATCGTGGTCCCTTGACATTAAATATATATATATATATATATCTGTCCATTTCAATGAATGGGATGGGATGAGATAGAATAGGATAGAACAGCGATGGCGAACCTTTTTTTGGCTCGCGCGCCATAAGGGGGGGAGCCAGTGGTGGGTTTCAAAAATTGTTCGAACCTACTCTGTGGGTGTGGCCTCCTTTGTGGGAGTGGCTTGCCGCCCATGTGACCGGATGGGAGTGGCTTGCCGCCCATGTGACCGGATATGAAGATGCCGACGACACTTGTCAGAACCACCTTAAATTACCTCACACACAGCCCTGGCATGCATAAGAACAGGATGTAAACTTGTTTTTTAAAAGGCATCTTTGGTTTGCGTTAAAACAACTTCAACACACGCAATGTTCTGATTGCACCACAAACGCAGGAGTCATCCTTACCTTTCACAGAGGCACTGAGTTTTATAAATAGGAGCATGATAGTGTAGAACAATCATATCCAAGGACCAGTGGTGGGTTGCAAAAATTTTTGGAACCTCTTCTGTAGGTGTGGCCTGCTTTCCGGGTCCACCGGTGGAACCTCTTCTAACCGGTTCGGTAGATTTGACGAACCGGTTCTACCGAATAGGTGCGAACTAGTAGGAACCCACCTCTGGGGGGAGCGCAGGAGAGTTGTGCACGGGCATGCCACACCCATAATGCAACACGACACCCCCCAGGTGCACATGCGCGTATGAGAGGTGCTCCCCCCATTTTTCCATGCTTTTTTCGCCCTCCCCTGGCTCCAGAGGCTTTATCGGAGCCTTGGGAGGGTGCAAACAGCCCTCCCAGAGGCCCTCCGGCGGCTTCAGGGACCTCCAGGAGGCTTCCCTGAAGGCTCCGGAGGACTAAAAATGACCCTATGACCAAACCGGAAGTCAGTTTTAGCCCTCCGGAGGCTTTAGGGACCATCAGGAGGCTTCCCTGAAGCCTCTGGAAGACTAAAAAGGACCCTCGGAGCAAACCAGAAGTGACAACGTTCATTGAACAACTGTTTTTGCTTAGAATAGAAATTTTGGGCACAATTGTGGTCGTATGTTGAGGACTATCTGTGCATTCCCACACCTGTTCGCACACCTGTTTCTTCTCTGATGTGCTGACCTAGGCTTCCCAAGACCATGAAGCAGACTCCTCGTCCTGATAAAACCTCTTTTATTTAGGTTAAAGGGAATTCCTCTCCAGCATAGTCCCGGCCAAGAGTCTTTCATGAGATTTCACAACTACAGACCTTTGTCAGGCTTGGAGAGCTGCCAAGCCGATATCTTCCAAACGCCATGCTGTAGCAGCAATTACTTGGCAAGAAGTCAGGAACAGATCTTCCCCCTAATGAATTGAACTGATTGTCTCCTGCAAACTCCACTCCCCTTTTGCTCCTCTTTATTTCCTTTGGGAGGGGCCATTCACCATCCACCTGTGGCTTTACTCATGAGTCGACCCTTGTTCCTTAGCTGTTCCTTTCTCCTGGCAGCTCTGTGCATGCGCATATCAGGAACAGGCTTCAGCTGTTCTTCTGCCTCACTGATCTCCAACTCCGAAGGCAGCTGATAACTGTCATATGGCCCTGGCCCCTTCTCTGCCTCCGACGCAGAGCCCTCGTCAGAGCCTTTCCCAGACTCCAGGACTGGCCCAGGTTCCTCCCCAACCTCCTCACTGTCTGAGTCTACCATGAGTTCCGCTGGCCTCTGGCAGGCTACAACAGATGGAGATGCTGTCACATAACACATGAACTGTTGTAAGTCAATGGCTGCCTGTACATCTGTTCCCCCCTCACCTTCACAGACCTTGAGTCGATTCTGGGAAGTCCACAAGAGCCCCCTGCTCTGCCTAATTCAACATGGCACAAAAACTTTATAGCCGATACCCCATTTTAACGCTGGAATCTCTTACCTTTAGCAGATCAAAATCGAACCCGTTATCCCTGCCCCATCTCCTGTGATTCCCCGGCTGACGTTGCGAGTGGGTGGTCAGGACAAAATGTAAGTATGAAATAAACCCAATCGATCAACCCTTGGTGGCTATGGGTTCCTCTGCTTGTGGCAAAATCCATTTAACAGACTGTGTCGTTCTTCCTAATGAATTTATTTCCTGAACGTTGCTTGCCGTGATAATTAATGCAATTTTTTTAAAAAAAAATTTAAAAAATTGCAATTAAATATAAAGCCTTTAAACTGCCCAAGGGCGTAATCCCCCGTTTCACGATTGTAACGGGCAAGATTAAGACTTTTTGTTTGTCTTCCTGTATTCGCCTTCCAGGACAACTAAACAAAACCTAAAAGGCTTAAGGAATAATGTTTTGGAATCAAGACAGCTAACCACGGTTTGCTTTAAAAATGACACGTGAACTTAACTGTACAATTGGCAGCTTATGACTTGGAACAAAAGTAGTCGCTATTATTTCATCAGAGTTGATCTCCGAAAATGAGATCTTATTTAACAGTATTGTTTGATAAAACCGTTTGGATTGAATAGCGTATGCATGTAGGCATTCATGTACGTGTTAATGTTATATTTGTTTCTGGCATTTTATAAGCCCTTTTGTTTAGTCAGAAGTGGCTTCTGGAAAAAAAAAAGTTAACAATGTGTTCTGACGGAAGACTTCCCGAAAGCACGAAGCCAACTCTTCGTCCCGATAAAACCTCTTTTATTTAGTTTAAAGGGAATTCCTCTTCCGCAAAGTCCTGGCAAACAGTCTTTCATGAGATTTCACAACTATAGACCTTTATCATGCTTGGAGAGCAGCCAGGCCGATATCTTCCAAACGCCATGCTGTAGCAGACAATACTTGGCAAGAAGTCAGAAACAAATCTTTCCCCTAATGAATTGAACTAATTGTCTCCTGCAAACTCCCCTCCCCTTTTGCTCCTCTTTATTCCCTATGGGAGGGGCCATTCACCGTCCACCTATGCCTTTACTCCTGAGTCAGCCTTTGTTCCTTAGCTGTTCCCTTCTCCTGGAAGCTCTGCACATGCGCACACTGGGAACAGGTTCCAGCTGTTTATCTGCCCCGGCAGCTAATAACTATTGGGCGGCCCTGGCCCCCTCTGCCTCCAACACAGAGCCCTCATCAGAGCCTTCCCCAGACTCCAGGACTGGCCCATGGTCCTCCCCAACTTCCTCACTGTCTGAATCTGCTGCCAGATCCATTGGCCATTGGTGGACCACAACACAATGAACAATGATGACGCATCATTAGAAATTTGGGTTGGTTTTTTTTTTAAATTGTGCATTAAATTTATTCACTGTCCATCTCAGCATCACATGATTTTGAATGGCTTACAGTACAATCCAATCACACAATTGTCAAGCGCAGGAAATCAGGAGTCCAGGCCATTCAAATGACTATATAGTTTATTGTATGCTAAAGTTCCATACACGATCCGAACTACTAACGATGAGGGCAAATTGGCAACAAATTTAAGGAGAGCTGGATTTAAATCTCTTGTGGGCACAAAGGGAGTCAAGACTTATGACATGTTTGACCCCTCCCTCAGGCTCAGCCTGGTGATCTCCTACAACAATATTACCCTAGAAGTAGCACTTAGACTTATATACCACTTCACAGTGCTTTTATAGCCCTATCTAAGAGGTTCATCAGTCTGGAGTCCCTTCCAGCCCACCTTGAATTCCTCTGACTCTTATCTACCATCAGTTTCCTTTGACCCTTAGTAGTTCAGATTCTTGTAGAGAGCTTTAGGTTGCAATAAGCCTATATATTCATTAGAACTTCTGGGACTCCCAATTTTCTGCGCTTGATACCTCTCTTTAAGCTGCTTTCAGGCCATCAGGTTGAAGTGTTATAAAATGCAGGGAAATAAATAAATGAGTAGAGATAGTCCTTGATTTACTGCCACAATTGAGCCCAACTTTTCTGTCGTTAAGCGAGGCATTTGTTAACTGAGTTTTGCCCCATTTTACGACAGTCATACCTGGATCTAAATTATGTTCAATTGTACTGTCTTAATTGGCTTGTCAGTCCACATGACCACTATATAGAAGTGAAAAGATATGGTTCAAACCTCCACATATAAATGCCAAGAGATTAATTAGAATATTTTTTTCTATTGATCCCCCCCCCAAAATAAGGACAATATAGTGAGTTCATCTGGCATTGACCAATTGGCATCTAAAACAGTATACAAGTAGACCCCGACTTATGAACCCAATTGAGTCCAAAATTTCTGTTACTAAGTGAAACATTTGTTAAGTGAATTTTGCCCCATTTTACGACCTTTCTTGCTGTTAAGTGAAACGTTGCAGTTAAGTAGGTAAGTAACATGGTCGTTACCATATTTTTGGAGTATAAGATGCACTCCCCCCCCAAAAAGAGGGTGAAAAAATGGGTGCATCTTATACATTGAATGTAGCCCCTCCCACCTGCTGGCCCCCACCCTTCGGCCTCCGCGCATCGCATTTTAGACCTGTTCCATTGGCGCACTCACAACCAGCGAGCTAATGTGCTGAAGCTGGCCAGGCTGTTTGCTAAGGACGCTAGCCAGATGAATACCGATGGATGCTGGTAAGCAGAGGCAGAATTTTTTCTTTCTTATTTTCCTCCCCAAAAACTAAGGTGCGTCTTATACTCCGGAGCATCTTATACTCCAAAAAATACGGTAAGAGGATCTGGCTTCCTTTGCTCATCCAAAGGTCCCAGAAGAGGATCACATAAATATGAACCAAGTGCCATGCATCCAAATATCGATTGCGTGACCATGAAGATGCTGCTGTGGTCTTAAGTGTGTAAAACCATCACAAGTGACTCCCCCCCCCAGGCCTTGTAACTTAGAACGGTCATTAAGCGAATTGTCATAAGTCGAGGACAAGCAGTATATAAGTTCAGTCTTGGGGTCCCCCCCCCCGTAGAGCGATACAATCTTCTTTCAAAGCATCTGCAACTCTGCCCAGGTTTTCAAATCTGTCAGATTGTTATGCCTGCTGGAAAAACATTGCCTGCCAAAATGAGATCATCAGACAGTTCCAGTAGGAAGTTGTTTTTTGGAGACTTAATGAGAGCGTTGTTGAGGAATGGATGGTCGGGGAAAGCTACCTTTGCCATTTAGGAGTCTTGCAACATTCTTATTCCACGCGGAATGTAGGCAGGCAATAAGAAGGTGAAACCACCTGGAAGAAGATAATCCCAGGGTTTGAGTAAATGAAAATGAAATCAAAATGAGAACATTCTCTGATTGGACGTGAGGGATGGAGAAGGAGAAGTTCCCCCAATAAAGGCATGATGATATGGGGACCCTCGGAATCAATGGATTGGGATTTCTGGAAAGTCACGGAGAGTACCAAGTTAACAGAATAACAGAGTTGGAAGGGACCTTGGAGGCCTTCTAGTCCAACCCCCTGCTCAAGAAAGAGGCCCTATACCAGTGTTTCTCAACCTTGGCAACTTGAAGTCCTGTGGACTTCAAGTTGTCAAGGTTGAGAAACACTGCCCTATACCATGCCAGTTTCTTCTTAAAAACCTCCAGTGGTGAAGCACCGTCAACATCTGAAGGCAAGCCATTCCACTGATGAGTTGTCCTCACCGTTAGAGAGTTTCTCCTTCATTCAAGTGCAATTATCTAGACCCCTTCCAGTCCGGCTTCAGACCCGGTTACAGCACAGAAACCGCTTTGGTCGCATTGATGGATGATCTTTGGAGAGCCAGAGATGAAGGACATTCCTCCATCCTGGTCCTCCTCGACCTCTCAGCGGCTTTCGATACCATCGACCATGGTATCCTTCTGCGACGACTGCGGGAGGTGGGAGTGGGAGGCACCGTGTTACGGTGGTTCTCCTCCTACCTCTCGGACAGGTCGCAGTCGGTGTTAGTGGGAGGGCAGAGATCGTCCCCAAGGCCCCTAAAATATGGGGTGCCGCAGGGTTCGGTCTTATCCCCCCTACTATTCAACATCTACATGAAACCGCTGGGAGAGATCATCCGTAGGCACGGGATCAGATACCATCAATATGCGGACGATACTCAATTGTATCTGTCCGCCCCGTGCCAAATCAATGAAGCGGTTGACGTGATGGGCCGGGGGCTTGAAGCCGTCATGGACTGGATGAGGATTAACAAGCTCGTGCTCAACCCAGAAAAGACCGAGTGGCTGTTGTGTTTTCCTCCCAAAAATTTGGCCAATAATCCAACACTCAGGCTGGGGGGTCAAATTTTACACCCCTCAGAGAGGGTTCGCAACTTGGGAGTCCTCCTGGATCCACAGCTGTCATTCGACCACCATATAGCGGCTGTGACCAGGGGGGCATTCGCCCAGGTACGCCTGGTGCGCCAGTTGCGACCCTACCTGAATCGGGAGGCCCTCACAACAGTCACTCGGGCCCTTGTGACCTCTAGGCTGGAATACTGCAACGTGCTCTACATGGGGCTGCCCTTGAGGAGCATCCGGCGACTTCAGCTAGTACAGAACGCAGCCGCGCGAGTGATTGCGGGTGCACCCCGATTCACCCGCATTACACCTATCCTCCGCGAGCTGCGCTGGCTACCTGTCGATCTCCGGATGCGCTTCAAGGTGCTATTGATCACCCATAAAGCCCTACATGGCAGTGGATCTGGATACCTGAGAGACCGCCTTCTGCCAATTACCTCCCTACGACCTATACGATCTCATAGATTAGGCCTCCTCCGCATTCCATCGGCCAGCCAGTGTCGGCTGGCAACTACAAGGAGGAGGGCCTTTTCAGCAGTGGCCCCGACCCTTTGGAACGAGCTCCCCGTAGAGATTCGGACCCTCCCCACCGTCCAGGCCTTCCGCACAGCCTTGAAGAACTGGCTCGCCCGTCAGGCCTGGGGATAAGGATTGCTACCCCGCCCGAATGTTGTATGCATGTTGCTCATTATTTTATTATGTGTTGTTGTCTCAACGTTGTATCCCCCCTTCCCTGGTTTCTGTGCGCCGCCCTGAGTCCCCTCAGGGAAAAGGGCGGCCTACAAATGCAAATAAACCTCTATAAACCTCTATTCCAGGTCGCTTCTCTCCTTGATGAGTTTCCATCCATTGCTTTTTCTTCTGCCTTTGGGTGCCTTGGAGAATAGTTTGACTCCCTCTTCTTTGTGGCAACCCCTGAGATATTGGAAGACTGCTATCATGTCTCCCCTGGTCCTTCTTTTCATTAAACTAGACATTCCCAGTTCCTGCAACCGTTCTTCATATGTTTTAGCCTCCAGCCCCCTAATCATCTTTGTTGCTCTCCTCTGCACTTTCTAGAGTCTCCACAACTTTTCTACATCGTGGCGACCTAAACCGGATGCAGGATTCCAAGTGTGGCCTTACCAAGGCATTATAAAGTGGTATTAACACTTCATGTGATCTTGATTCTATCCCTCTGTTCCTCACCGTTAGAAAGTTTCTCCTTCATTCCAGGTTGCTTCTCTCCTTGATGAGTTTCCATCCGTTGCTTCTTGTTCTGCCTTTGGGGGTGCTTTGGAGAATAGGTAGACCCCCCTCTTCTTCGGAGCAGCCCCTCAAATATTAGAAGACCACTATCATATGAAAAGAAGCAATTACAGTATAGGAGAATGTTAGTTAGTTTACTTTATTGTCATTGCACTTCGTACAACGAAATTAAATGCCATCTTCAGTGTACATTATAACTATAAAAATAAAACACACACACACACACACATCCTTCTATACAATTGAATTGAAAACCCTGATATTGCATTAATATTTCACTGTATAGTAGAATTCAATATAGTTCCTGCCCTGGGATAGAAGCTGTTTTTCAGCCTATTTGTCTTTGTTTTTATTATCCTGTACCGGCTGCCAGATGGTAATAGTTTAAAAAAAAAGGGGGGGTGCTCAGGATGAGATGGATCTTTAAAAATGTAGTGTCAGATCAGAGTTTTAGACTAAAGTTTATCATCTGATAGATCAGGGTTCCCCAACCTCCAGTCCGTGGACTGCAGGGGTGGGTTTCAACCGGTTCGCGGCGGTCCCTGCGAACCGGT
The DNA here is from genome assembly GCF_051295495.1 of Thamnophis sirtalis. NCBI lineage: Eukaryota > Metazoa > Chordata > Lepidosauria > Squamata > Natricidae > Thamnophis > Thamnophis sirtalis. The sequence goes on from NW_028261389.1 coordinate 6,287,244, forward strand.
TGGTCGGCGAACCCGGAAGTAAGTAACTTCCGGGAACGGCGAAGGGCCCACCCACCCACTCCTTACCGGTCTTTGAAGGCTTCTGCGCTTCCACGCAGGCGCATGGCATATACAGCGCCTGCGCGATTCTCCCCGAGCAGCTGGATGGCACATACAGCGCCTGCCCGAGTCTCCACGAGCAGCTGGAGCATCGTGCAGGCGCTAAGACGCATGCGTGAACTGCGCGTGTGCACGAGGACGCCGCCGGCCCAGTTCCAACCGAACCGGTTGGAATGGGATTAGCAACCCACCCCTGGTGGACTGGCACTGGGCCATGGCATACAAGCAACCGGTCCACGCAAACAAGTGAAGCTCCTTCTGTGGGATTTAGGCAGCATGCGAAACCATGTCCTCTCCAGCCCGTGAAAAAATTTATCCCCATGGAACCAGTCCCTTGCGCCCAAAAGGTTGGGGGCCGCTGTTGATAGGTGACTCACCTAAATATACTTAAGAGTTTTACAGGTAGTCCTCGACTTACAACTATTCATTTAGGGACCATTCAAACTTGCAACTTATGTGCAACTTTTCAAAATGATGACCATGGTCACGTGATCAGAATTCACACTCTTGGCAACTGGCATGTACTTACGGCGGTTGTACTGTCCCGGGTTTATGTGATCACTATAGCAGTGTTCCAATATCTCAGGGTTTGCCACAAAGAAGAGGGAGTCAAACTATTCTCCAAGGCACCTGAGGGTAGAACAAGAAGCAATGCGGGGAAACTAATCAAGGAGAGAAGCAACTTAGAACTGAGGAGAAATTTCCTGACAGTTAGAACAATTCATCAGTGGAACGACTTGCCTCCAGAAGTTGTGAATGCCCCAACACTGGACATATTTAAGAAGTTGGATAACCATTTGTCTGAAGTGGTGTAGTGTTTCCTGCCTAAGCAGGGGGTTGGACTAGAAGACCTCCAAGCTCCCTTCCAACTCTGCTATTGTATTGTATTGTATTGTAATCTTCCCAGATGGTTTCCGACAAGCAAACTCAATGGGGGAAGCCAGATTCGCTTAACGGCCTCATGATACCCTTAATAACTACTGCGATTTGTTTGACGACAGTGGCGAGAGAGGTCATAAGAGGGGGCACAGCTCACTTAACAACGCTCTTGGCTTAACAACAGAAATGTTGGACTCCATTATGGTCATAAATTGAGGACTTCCATATATGTTAATCTGTATTGTAAGCATATATATATACAATTTCAACTTCCCTTCTTCTGAGGGAACTCATAAATCCCTCAACCTGTTTCTCTTCCACATTATTTAGAGAGGAAAAAGGGAACAATTTTATGGTTTTTTTCCCTCCTCCTTTTTTTTCTCCCTCCTCAAACAATGTTCCAAAAAGGCCCAGGGGACATATATATATATATGGAAGTCCTCAATATATATATACTTAATATATGGACATATATATATATATGGAAGTCCTCAATATATATATACTTTATATATATATATATATATATATATATATATATATATATATATATATATATATATATATATATATATATATATATATATATATATATATATATATATATATATATATATATATATATATATATATATTGAGGACTATTGAGGACTAATATATATATATATATCCCCTGAGCCTTTTTGGAACATTGTTTGAGGAGGGAGAGAAAAAAGGAGGAGGGAAAAAAACCATAAAATTGTTCCCTTTTTCCTCTCTAAATAATGTGGAAGAGAAACAGGTTGAGGGATTTATGAGTTCCCTCAGAAGAAGGGAAGTTGAAATTGTTTGCATCAAATCAGTAGAACGAGATAAATGTTTTTCCACCTCCACTAGACAGTTTCTATTAAGCTCCGTCAATCCTGAGCCGCAGAACCTTTCCGCGTGGATAAAAAGGCGACTCTTTTCCCTCAGTATTTTGGGCTTTTCTGTTTGGACTAAGAGCAACAGATGAAGATTTATTAATATTTTTTATTTTTTTAATCCTGCGTGCCTGTGCCTTCGAGTCAGTTTTTGATTTTCAGTTGACTATCTGGATAAAATCTGTCCTGGGCGGTTTTTGGAAGAGGCGTTAAAATGAAATTCAGGTTTACCCAACCTCGAGGGCTTTTAAGACCCGTGGACTTCAACTCCCAGAATTCCCCCAACCAGCACGGCTGGCTAAGGGAATTCTGGGAGTTGAAGTTCATGCGTCTTCAAGTCGCCAAGGCTTAATTAGACGGTACGCCCAAGATATTCTTGGCACCCACTGTGTCTGTCGTCTGCTGTGGGTCTATATTGCTTTATTGTTTACTGTTGTTATTTGATTTGATTTATAGCCTTTCTGCTTTGGCAACCACTCAAGGTGACATGTTTATGGAGCCTTTGCGGTTTGGGAGTTTTCTTGTAGGCACTCGGAAGAATCTTTGCACTGAGAAATAGGTAGCAATCGCTTTAAAATTCAAGATCCGCTTGACTTGGCAAGTCTGTGGATTCTTTTTCCTCTCCATTTTTTCAGGTCTCATTAATCTCATTGCCACTCAAATTACATCAAAATCTTTTCTCTTTTGTATGTTATCCGGTATCTATACTGCCCAATATATGCTCAAAAAGGGCTCAAAAGGTGGCTCGGTGGCTAAGACACTGAGCTTGTCAATCAGAAAGGTCGGCGGTTCGAATCTGCATAACAGAGTGAGCTCCTGTGACTTGTCCCAGCTTCTGCCAACCTAGCAGTTCAAAAGCACGTTAAAAATGCAAGTAGAAAAATAGGAACCACCTTTGGTGGGAAGGGAACAATGTGAGTTTGTGACTGTTTCCAAAAAGCCTGGCCTGCCTTATAAAAGGACACATCTTTACCAGAGAGTCCTCAACTTATATCCATTCGTGTAGTGACCGTTTGAAATTACAACGGCACTATGACGTTTCTTTTGCATTTACGACTGTTGCAGTCTCCTCGTCACCTATTCGGATGCTTGGGAACTGGCTCACAGTTATGACGGGTTGCAGTGTCCCTGGGTCAAGGGATCCCCTTTTGCGACCTTCTGACAAGCAAAGTCAATGGGGAATCTAGATTCACTTCACGGCCGTGTTGCTGCAGTGATTCATTTAACAACAATGAGGAGGAAGCTCTTAAAATGGGGCAAAGCTCACTTAACAGCTGCCTCACTTAGCAACGGATATGTTGGGCTCAATTGTGATAGTAAGTCGACTGTCTTGGATAACCGATATTTTTGAGCCTGCATTGGTCTGTGCAAATATAACTCTCGGGGCAATAAATGTCTGTTTATTTAGTTAGTTAATTTGAATCAATATTCAGACAGTGAAATTATTTGCTAATTACCTTTAATATGAGTATTTGAATACGTGTCTATAGACGTTTTGTGTGTAATGTTTGGGAAACACAAAGTTCCTCCTTTATAGTGACTCTGCCAAGATATGGCAGATTGTACACTTGGGTTGATCTATGTGTACAATTCAGTAAAAATAAATATTTTTGAGATGCCTTGTTTTATTCACGAGCAGATCCATGTAAATAATTGATTCTCTATAACTACTTAAAGCAGTGTTTCTCAACCTTGTCAACTTGAAGATGTCTGGACTTCAACTCCCAGAATTCCCCAGCCAGCGAATGCTGGCTGGGGAATTCTGGGAGTTGAAGTCCAGACATCTTCAAGTTGACAAGGTTGAGAAACACTGACTTAAAGGGTGACTCCGTGGCTAAGACACTGAGCTTGTCGATCAGAAAGGTCGGCAATTCGGCAGTTCGAATCCCTAGTGCCGCGTAACGGAGTGAGCTCCCGTTACTTGTCCTAGCTTCTGCCAACCTAGCAGTTCAAAAGCGTGTAAAAATTCAAGTAGAAAAATAGGGACCACCTTTGGTGGGAAGGTAACAGCGTTCCGTGTGCCTTCGGCATTGAGTCATGCTGGCCACATGACCACAGAGACATCTTTGGACAGTGCTGGCTCTTCGGCTTTGAAATGTAGATGAGCACCGCCCCCTAGAGTTGGGAACGACTAGCACATATGTGCGAGGGGAACCTTTACCGTTACCTTATAATTACTTGAGAATCCTATTTTCTCCCTCCTTGGAAATGTCTTCTACATGCAACTATATACAGTATACATTTATATATTTTAAAAGAATCTTTTCCACTAATTTAAATATATATTCCCATCGGATGGACCGGATTGTCGAGTCTGGTTCGTCCATATCTAAAGCAAGTTTGAAAAGATCTAGGAGGAGCTTTAAATTTCAAACACCAGTTTCTTGCAAGTGCTTTGACTTCACAATAAAAACCAAGTGGAAAAAAATAGATTATAATCATAGAATCTCTCTTGCCTTTGAAGTAAACAAGTACAGCAATAACTTGCGTAAATGCCACATTAGAAAAAATTTATTGGATTCCATTCTAATGTAATTAGAGCTAAATTTGTTCTATAAATGAATAAAGGTCAACAGTGAGTCTTACTTTATCTCCAATTTGAGCTTCAATAAATTGCTTTATTTAATTTGTTGGGAAAGATCTTATCCTTAACGGATCGAGGAGTTTGGTCTACTGGGTTTCTAAGGAATCTGCCGTTACTTCTATATGATTTGATGGATCTTGCCGGTCCTGGGTCTGCTGTTGTTATTAAGTCAGAAGATTACTACTGTGATTAACATTTATGATTAATTATCTAGAAAAAGCTGTTGTATTAGTTTCAGTCACCAGTAGGATTTGAGCATCCTTGTCTCCACTGGTATTTTCCCCAAACGAGTTATCGCCTTTATTGACTGATAAATGCCCTTTGACTTGATGAGATTGTATAAAATCCCCGTTCATGAACTTGTAGTGACAGTTTTGGTAGGCTGCCACAGAGATTTTGCATGAAGGAATAATCCTTCAAAGCAGCGGTCACCAGTGATGGACCACTGATGGTCCACGAGAAAATTTTGGTGGTCTGCAGAAAAATTATTTGCATTTTGATTTATATACAAATGCTTGACAACTGGTTCATGTTTATGACCGGTCAATGAGGAAGCCGGATTCGCTTAACAGCCATGTTACTCACTTAACAACTGCAGTGATTCACTTAACAAACATGGCGAGAAACGTCGTAAAATGGGGCAAAGCTCACTTCATAAATTCCTCACTTAGCAACCTAAATTCTGGGCTCAATTGTGGTCATAAGTCGAGGTCTACCTGTAGTTATCTGGTGACGTTGGGCCAGTCCCCCTCTCTCTCAGCCCAACTCACCTCACAGGTTTGTTGTTGTGGGGAAAATAGGAGGAGGAAGGAGTATTAGGTATGTTCACCACCTTGTGTAATTTATAAAGAGTAGTAAAGATGGGATAAAATTCAGGTAAATAAATAGGATCTGTTTAAAAGTCCCTAAACTTTTTGACTACAGAATGGTTACTAAGGGGGCTGAGATTCACCCAGTCAGAAAATACCTACTAGTAATAAAACAGTGTGTGTGTGTGTATTTGTGCCCACGTGTGTATGCACACATGCGCTCCCAGGCCTACTTTAAAGTTTTGCTTGCCTTTGTCCCTGGTTTATTTTTTATTATAATTAATTTTACCTTTGTACAAGCTCTACATTTGTCTCGTGTTTGTTCCATCAAATAATAACAGTGACAATAATAATAAAAATAACATTTTTCACAGGGCGAAAAGAAATATGGCATTTGCATCTGCCCACTCCTTCTTACTGAATTCACCCCAATATTTGGCATTTGAATCATTTTTTGAACTATAAACTAGCCAAAATGCTAAGCCGGGGGAAAATAAAAAGCCAAGTTTGTATGTAAAAAAAAGTAAATTAAATAAATACAAAGCCCTGGATATTTTGTTTAACTGAGATTGCTGAACATGCGCGGAAGTTGAGTTCCCAGAGGCTAAATTGATAAATGTTCAGAAATCTACAGTATCTTGAACAAAACAATGGAGGGCAACACGGCTATTGCCCCAAGGCCCAAAATCCAAAAATGCAACATACAGCGTGTTACCTGTTTCAAGGGAAGCAATAATGGTAGTTCTCACTTAAACACACAACGAAACATCTGGAACACAGAAACACACAATCGTACCCGAGCTTGCACGTAACACAAGGGGAAATCGTATTCTAAAATCTCAGAATATTTCCTGAGAACCCCCTCAGGCCGGAAGCTGATTTTTAGCTTTTGTTCCACAGCAGCATTTTGCGATGGCTGCGCTGTTGTGGTTTAACAGCATTTCCAGAGAGACACACAGAGAGGGACATGCAACAAAGCAGCACCAAAATGACTACAGCCGTTTGCAGCTTCTTTGTGGCTCAGGAAATGAATTTTCTGTGTCTCTCGTTTCGTACGGGCAGTCCTCGTTCTTACGGCCACCAAATTTCTATTGCTAAGGAAGACGGTTGTTAAGTGAATCTTGCCCCGTTGTGCTACCTTTCTTGACCCTGCTCCGAAGCGAGTCACTGCAGTAATGTGATTGTTCCGTGAATCTGGGTTCCCTGTGGACGTTGCTTGTCAGAAGGTCGCAAAAGTTGGCTCACACGACCCCGGGACACTACAAACTGTCGTAGAGACATGCCAGTGGCCCAGCAATTGAATTTTGATCATGTGACCACGGGGATGCTGCAACGGTCATTGGCGTGAAAAACGTTCGTAAGTCACTTTTGTCAGTGGCGTTGTAACTTGGAGCAATCACAAAAAGATTGGTTCTAAGTCGAAGACCATCTGTAGTCTGAAGCAAGGGTCTCCATCCTTGGCAACTTTAAAACTTGTGGACTTCAACTCCCAGCTTCCCTGGCTGAAGAATTCTGGGAATTGAAGTCTAGAAATCTTAAAAGTTGCCAAGGTTGGTCTAAACGGTTCCACCACAAATCCACGAAGCCCTTATCCACGGAAACATAAGCACGAAGACTAATTCACGCCGTTCTAAGCGCTAAGGAAAAACGCGACCCTACCGCGATGACATAATCGCGGAGGGCAAATCCGCGCATTCCCAAGCACTCAGTACCCTAAACCTAACCCTAAACCTAAACCTAAACCTAACCCTAAACCTAACGCTAACCCTAAACCTAACCCTAAAACAAACCCCTAAACCTAATCCTAACCCTTACCTTAATTGAAATCGGCTTTCTGCTGCGGCGCTGTTTTAAAGCGCCCTTCTGTTGCCGCGCTGTTGTCGCGGCGGTGATGACACGCAGTGATGACGTCGCGGCTTTAGCGCCGCGATTTTATCACCGCGATTTTGATGAGCGCGGTTTTGTCGTGCCACGGGTCTAAACCAGCGATGGCGAACCTTTTTTGGCTCGCGTGCCATAAGGGAGGGGAGCGCAGGGGGGTCGTGCATAGGCGTACCGCACAAATAAAGTGCTACCCCCAGTGCCCCTGCGCGCATGAGAGGCTCCTCCCCCCATTTTTTGCTTCAAACTTCTTGGTGGCTTCATTTGATATATGCACTTGTAGTTTTCTTGGTAACAGTGCGGAAGTAGACTCTGGTAGTTGCAGTGCCCCGGGGTTGTGTGATCCGCTTTTGCGACTCTCTAACAAGTAAAGTCAATGGAGAACCCAGATTCACTTAACAATCATGTCACTAATTTAACAGCTGCAGTGATTCATTATAACACATTGCTAATTTCTTTTAAGGTGGCTCAGGGGCTAAGATGCTGAGCTTGTCGATCAGAAAGGTCGGCAATTTGGCGGTTCAAATCCCTAGCGCCATGTAACAGAGTGAGCAGCCGTTTCTTGTCCCAGCTTCTGCCAACCTAGCAGTTCAGTTCGAAAGCACATAAAAATGCAAGTAGAAAAATAGGAACCAGCTTTGGTGGGAAGGGAACAGCGTTCCGTGCACCTTCGGCATTTAGTCATACCAGCCCCATGACCACGGAGATGTATTTGGACAGCGCTGGCTCTTCGGCTTTGAAACAGAGATGAGCACTGCCCCCTAGAGTTGGGAATCACCTATGGAGTCCTTCCCAAGAACCTGGGATAGGCAGATGGGGGGGTGTTAAAGAATCGTTGCAGGATGTAAGCTGTTTCAAGTCAAATTGCTATTTGCAATTGACCGACGGTGATTTTGTCATTTCCGAAGGTGTTCAAGTGGTGCTCCAGTTGTTTTGGGATTGCACCCAAGGCATTATTACTATTTATTATTATGGCTCATTGCACAGTCAGCCAGATGTTCAGAGGGTCTTTGGCATTTTTATGGACCTATCGTGGTCTTCCCAAGGACCTGGGAATAAGCAGATGTGGATGTTTGATGGTGTTAGAAGTATAGTCGCAGGATGTAAGCTATGCCTTTTGCAATTGACTGATGGCATTTTGTCAATTCCGATGTTCAATTGGTGCTCTAGATGTTTTGGGATTTCACCCAAGGCACCTATGACTATTAGTATTATCTTTGCTTTCTTTTGCCACAATTGTTCTGTTTCTATTTGCAGGTCTTTATATTTTGTGATTTTTCTCTTGTTCTCTCTCATCTATTCTTCTGTCTCCACTAACCTGGAAATTTTCTGGTGGTCTCTGATCCAGATATTAACCCAGTCCAACAGCCACTACGAGGGTTTTGTGGGTGACTGCCACCTCTCTGGATAGGCTTCAGAAGCACTCTCCTCAGACGTGCTGTAGAAACTTTTGAGTCCTCTCCAGATCAGAGGTGGTACTCAGCAGGTTCTGACCAGTTCTAGAGAACCAGTTGTGAAAATGTTGAGTAGTCCGGAGAACCGGTAAATACCACCTCTGACTAGCCCTCTACCTCCCGGGTCCCAGCTAATTGGGAGGGAATGAGGATTTTGCAGTCACCTTTCCCCTGCCACGCCCAACAAGCCACGCCCAGCAAGCCAAGCCACGCCCAGCAAGCCAAGCCACGCCCAGCAAGCCACCCCCACAGAACCGGTAGTAAAAAAAAAAATTGAATCCCACTACTGGTCCAGACCCTTGGAGATTGTGCCCTAAAAAAACGGAGGAGGGATTTATCCGGTACTAGCAAATCACGAAGGAAATGACTTCTCACAACAACGCAGAATTTCCACTTTGTTCCCATGGTGGCCAATTGGTGGAGGGAGAAAGAAAGGAGGGGGGTAAAAAACGTTCAGACACTGTACTTTTTCAGAGCTGCTCTTGGGCCTCAAAATCCTCCAAACTCCTTACGAGCTCACCTTACCTCAAGTCTTTTGGCGGGACAATAGCCCTCTTCTAAAAGGGGTAAAGAAGGCGGCCATTGTGCAGCTCCTTTTGAACTCCGTGTGCCATTTAACGACCAGGGAATTCAGGCTTTGGTAATTTAGATTACTGGTTTCATAGTGTTTGCCCACAATAGCCAAATAATGGGGCTCATTAAGTTCCCTGTATAGGCCGATCCGAATTGTGTTTGCACTCAAAATCTGCGGCCGGAGAAGGATGGATGGCCTCTCTCTATTGACTTGTCGGGCAGCGGGATTGCATTACAGGCCAAGCTGCTCACCAACCCGTTCCATTCCGTGCCCCATTAGTGGTGGGGAAGCCGGGAAAGGGATCCTGCTCGGAGACCCTCTTCCTCCCTCGCAGCGGGGGGATGAATCGGACCAGTGTTCAGACAGTTAGGTCCCCGTGACCAAATCTCTCCCCCCCCCCCCCAGTTGTAATGCAAGCGAGACAGAGCTATTGTGGATGCAGCTGTGGACAAGTGTTAGTTACCTGGCAAGACTCGGTCTATTCAGCAGCCGAGCTCCGGAGGAGGACTTGACTGTGGCATGAAATCAGAAGATGGGGAGCAAGGGATTTTTTGGGGACGGGGGGGGGAATAAAAGGAAGCAGATGTGGGGGAGAGAGTGGCTAGGCCAGGCTAGCCACGCCACACCCTTCTGTGCCACGGGCCAAAGGGCAAGGCCATTGATTCCGCAAAGGAGTACTTAGCAGGGAATGGTCACTGGTTAAGGTCGGGATCACAAGATTAAAATTTGAATGGGTCTTTTTGTGATCGCTTTTCAGAATCCAGGAAAGAGAATACAGCAGGTACTGAAAGAGAGAGAGAAAGAGAGATGGATGGATGGATGGATGGATGGATGGATGGATGGATGGATGGATGATAAGCCCAATCGGGCTTTTGAGCACATATGCTAAAATAAGTCCTCCCCCAAAAATATGCCCTCCCCTAAAATATTTAAAAGCTTGCGCAGCTGATGCCCCCCCCATTTCCTGGGGAAGGGTAAAGGGGAGCAACAAGCCCCATGTGCCCCCACATGCACCCAAATTCAGACAGCTTGGCAACTGACTCACATTTATGACGGTTGCAGTGTCCCGGGGGTCATGCAATGCCCTTCTGCGACCTTCTGGCAAGCAAAAGTCCACGAGGAAGCTCAGATTTCACTCCACAACCTAACTTAACTACAGCGGGTCCCTTAACAACGGTGGCAAGAAAGGTCGTAAAATGGAGCAAAATTCACGTCAATGTTTTTGCTTAGCAACACAAATTTGGGGGCTCAATTGTGGTACGTCAAGAACTCCCTGTATTGACAGAAACATCGTATTGATTCTCAGAAACTGTCAATCACACAACGAGTTCCATCCAAAATTAGCAATCAAACCAGCATCCCATTCAGGAGCTGAATTTTCAATTCTGTCCCTAATCCCTGCACTAAATATACTTTCTCAATAGAAGTTGTTCACTAAATTAAAGTCTTCTTCTTGAGGCTGTATGAAAAACTGGAGTCGAGTGGCAATGTTATTAATCCCCTCTGAGATAGAAATAGCAGGTGTTTCCATGATATATATAAATGTCTAGAGGGCAGGCATATTTTAATACACACAGGCACACACACACACACAAACACACAGAGCTTGTCTTTAGGGTGCCTTTTGTGCTTTGGGAAGCCATGTACACCTGATAGGGTGAGCTGGAAGGAGAAAGGAGTCACAAATTTCCTAAAAGTTGTAGAAAACACAACTTTTCAGAGTTGCAGAGGATATACAAGGAAGCGGGGGGGGGGGGGAATGCTAAGACGATGATAGCATTGGGTGGTGAGATCTGCAGGCACAACAACCTCTTTTTCTACCTACTGCTTAAAACATACAAGGTTGGTAGGGACCTTGGAGGTCTTCTAGTCCAGCCCCCTCCTTCAGCGGGAAACCCTGCACCATTTCAGATAAATGATTCTCCTGTCTCTTTCGGAAAGCCTCCAGTGATGGACGGCCCACAACTTCTGAAGGCAGATTGGTAGTAATTGTTTTTTCGGCGGTTCTAATTATCCTCTGAAGTCCGTGTCTGTCTTGTTGGGTTGCAGAGCCAAACCAGAGAGTTATGGAGGTGCAGATGAGAGACTCAATCATTCCTCTGCACTCTTTCCAAAATCTCAACACCTTTTTTTTAATCTTGTGGCTTCCTAGTTGTGTTCAGCTCCCATAATTCCCAGCCAGTTGTGCTTCCCTGAGCGAACCTGGTTGTGTTTCCACCTTTCTTCTGTTAAACCTTCTCTTACAGTTGTTGTTTTTTTTCATGTGCTCTTCAGCTGAACCGTGTTTCTTGCATTCCTTCTTTCGCTGGCTTTGTCGTCCCAGAGTGTAGCCATCTCGTTTCTTTCTCCATTCCAGTTGTGGAACTTGGCTTACTTCTATCCTGGGAGCACTTGGGCACAAAGATGTGATTTAAAGAATACTGTAAAAGTAGCCAAATGTGAATTCCTACGTGAAAAAAAAACCTCTCTCAGTTCGTGTGCAATAAAAATACACTCCTAGGCCACAAGGGATTGGTGTGGATAGGAGTGTTCGGTCATAAAAGAGAAAAGGTGGTGATTCCATATTTGAATCTTGGGGTAGCTGATGTACCTCATTATTTTTCCCAAAACAACTATGTCACTTGGCAGTCACTGCCAGTCCAGAGGCTGTGGGGTCTCCATCCCTGAAGGTTTTTAAGAAGAGACTTTCTGAAATGGCTCATCAACCTTTCGGACATGAGGGACCACTAAATTCATAATTTTAAATCCCACAGATCACTAACATGAATTTTTAAAAAAGATAAATAGTATTTAAAGGTAAAGGTTCCCCTCATACATATGTGCTAGTCGTTCCCGACTCTAGTGGATGGTGCTCATCTCCGTTTCAAAGCCGAAGAGCCAGCGCTGTCCAAAGACGTCTCCGTGGTCATGTGGGCCGGCATGACTAAATGCCGAAGGTGCACAGAATGCTGTTACCTTCCCACCAAAGGTGGTTCCTGTTTTTCTACTTGCATTTTTTATGTGCTTTCGAACTACCAGGTTGGCAGAAGCTGAGACAAGTTAATGGAAGCTCACTCCGTTATGCGGCACTAGGGATTCAAACCATTGAATTGCCGACCTTTCTGATCAACAATCTCAGCGCCTTAGCCACTGAGCCCTTTGTTGGTGACCACTGGTTTAGGGGCTCCTGCTTGATCAGGGGGTTGGGCTAGAAGACCTCCAAGGTCACTTCCAACTCTGTTATTCTGTTTTGTTAATCTTGCCCTACTTTGGAATCTTGGAATGTGGATGCAATTGGGAATTTCCATTCTCCTTCCTCCTCTCCTCTCTCCCCTCTCTTCTTGTTCTTTCCCCTTCCCTCTCTCCTTTTCCTCCTTCCTCTCCTCCTTCATCCCGTTCCCCTTCTCTTCCTCTCTTTCCTGTCTTCCTTCCTCCCTTCCTCTTTTTCTTTTTTCTTTACTTTGCCCCCAATAAATGATGGCAATAAATGATGCTTTTGGGAATAATCCTGACATTTCCAGAAAGAGGTAAATTAACCGCCCTCCCAGTTTTTTTCCTAAAGGCACCTTAAAATGTGAGCATGGGAACCTGTCCCAGCCTTCCTTGAGGTTCCCTTCCCTCCTCTTAATTACAGGAGCCGACACCCCAATTATTCCCCTGGGTTGCATTAGGTGGGGAGCAGAAGCTGTTGGGCCACACACTCCAAAGAGTGACTCCCAAAAGGAAGCCAGAAAGCAGTTTGAGTCATTCGGAAGAAAAGACCAATTGCCAGATGTGAGTCTCTTTGATTCTCTCCCCTTGTTGCACAAGAGGGATGGAGGTGCTGGGCAAGGTGTGCGCATCTCAATTAAAAATCACAAGTGAGAAAACTCCCAGCAGGTTTTGACACAGCCCTTCCCCAACAGGGCTCCACGCACAGACCAGCAGGAGGGAAACAAACACTGACTTGGCCTCCACCACGGAACTGAAGGCCTTTGTGGGGCCTTTGGGCCTTCCGATTGCACAGCTTGGTGGTACAGAAAGCAAGGCCCCCTTGACGTCTCAGATGTTTCCGTCCTTCCATCCTCCCTGCTTTTTGATTTCTTTTTCCCTCCCCATCATTAAAGCAAGTAAAAAAGATAAATAATACAAATCTAGCCTTCCTTCCTCTTCCTTCCTTCCTTCCTTTCTTTCTTTCTTTCTTCATTCCTTTTCTTTCTCCTCCCCATCATTAAAACTAAAGAAAGATAAATAATACAAATCTAGCCTCTCTTCTTCCCTCCCTCTTCCTTCCTTCCTTCCTTTCTTTCTTTTCTTCTTTCTTCATTCCTTTTCTTTCTCCCTCCCCAACTTTAAAACAAGTAAAAAAGATAAATAATACAAATCTAGCCTCCCTCCTTCTTTCTTTCTTTTTTCTTTCTTTCTTTCTTCATTCCTTTTCTTTCTCCCTCCCCATCATTAAAACAAGTAAAAAGATAAATAATATAAATCTAGCTTCTCTTCTTCCCTCCCTCCCTCTTCCTTCCTTTCTTTTTTCTTTCTTTTTTCTTTATTTTCTTTCTCCCTCCCCATCATTAAAACAAGTAAAAAAGATAAATAATACAAATCTAGACTGCCTCCTTCCCTCCCTCTTACTTTTTCTTTCTTTCCTTCCCTCCCTCTTTCCTTTTCTTTCTTTCTTTCCTTCCTTTCTCCCTCCCCAACATTAAAACAACTAAAAAAGATAAATAATAAAAAACTAGACTGCCTTCCTTCCTTCCCATCTTCTCTTTCCTTCCTTCCTCCCTCCCTCCCTTCTTCCCTCCCCAACATTAAAACAACTAAAAAGATAAATAATAAAAATCTAGCCTCCCTCCCCCTTCCTTCCTTCCTTCCTTCCTTCCTTCCTTCCTTCCTTCCTTCCTTCTTTCTTTCTTTCTTTCTTGGCAGCTAACATCAAAACAACTAAAGAAAAGGTAAGTAATAAAAACCCAGTACCACCTATGTTAAAAGCCAAAAATAATCAGGAAAATGGAAGGGGCATCTCCAATGCCAAGGGTACCTAATAAATTATTTCTCACCGACATTTGAGTCACTTTCTTCTATTTTTAAAAAAAGAAATCCCACTTATGTACTCTTTTTTTTTTCTGAAAGGGATATGAAGAGAGGTGTGACTTACTACAGCATCTTAGTCTGCTCTTTTAAAAATGTGGGTTATTGGACTATCCTCTGCCTGACCGAAGCTACACCGCACAGCATCCTTGTTTTTAACGCTGATTAAGTATAATTTAAACAGAATAACAGCGGAAGGGACACCCCATACCATTTTAATCCTTATGCCAGTGCAAATTTAATAATGGACAATGATTTAGCCTTTTCACTACCGTATATTTTCCTCTGAATCTCTCTCTCATCTCACTTGAACTTACTCTTCCCTCCAATTATTTTCATTTTCTTGACCACAAATCTGTGTTGGGGATTAACATGATTGTATCCACAATCTTTTCTTTCTCCAGTAAACAAAAATGGAAGTAACCACCTGCCATTTTGATCTACAGATTGATTTTTAAGAATGAGAGTAATCAACCTGATGTTATCGGACCGTAAATTTTAGAACTTTAAAAAAATAATCATCTCGATATAAATTTCAGTTCCGTATATGTGATTTTAATTGACATATCATTTGTAGATGGTTCTCTTTAGTCCGGCAATGATTTAATTTACACAGAGTTTGTAATTTTTAATCTGTAATGGATGCGGGGGGGGGGGGGGAGGGAGGCATTCATATATATTCTCTGCATCTTTGAAGTAAGAACAAAACCGAAAGTATTTTTGATTCCATCCATCGAAACATCTTCAGGTATATATGACTGGCTGATTGCATCTGATTGCATCGACTCATTATATTAGTTCTCCTTTTTTTAAAAAAATATATAATATCAACATCTTATCTTGCTCTGCAACAGGATGAAGCTCATTCTCAAGGAAATGCATTTAGTATCAAACCTCTGGCTCTTATTTCTGCAGTTACGATTGTGCTAGGTTTTAATTGACTTCTAAATGCACAATTGCTAGCATTTAAAGTGTATTTTTAAAGCGAGTGTGGCAGCTTTCCCCCCCCCCCCCTTTCTGTTTGACTGTATAGCTGTTAGGGTTAGGATTTCCTTATTTTTTTGCCATTCAACATGAAGTTTGAAACATCTAGAAAACAGCAAGTTAATTAATTGTCCCTGGATTACATCTTGGGTAGATAACATGCACAACTGCTTTCTTCATAGAGCCTGCTGTGTGATAATCTGGTTTCCTCTTCATAAAATCGTAGAATTGGAAGAGGTAACTTAGGCCAAACTCATCTTAACATACAAATCAGAATTAGAACTTGGGGGAAAAAAATGGCTGTCCAGCTTTCACTTGACCATATCTAGTGGAGGGTAACCTACCACTTCTCTGGATAATTGGTTCTACAGCCAAAACCAATCCTGGAACCCAAATCCATTATTTTATTTGCTTCCTCTTTTGCTATTTCGTTTTCCAGTTGAGTAAGTCAAAGTCTCTGTGTCCGTCGAGCCATTTTCACAGGGACTACATAAAAATGTCCCTATAGTTTCCTTGGCAACGGTATAAATGTAGTTTGCCTTCCATCCTTGGTCTCCCATGCAAATATTAATCAGGTCCAGTTTCAGCTTTTTCGAGGTGAGTGGGTGTTCATACTTGCTGCAGCTTTATTCACTGAGTGATCAATAGCTTTCTGCCAGGTCATTTTGGTCTAGTGGCGGGGGCAACCCCCCCCCCCCCGACTGCGGCCCACTAACGTGTTGTGGTCTATTTGGAACTGCGCTGCACAAGCGGTGAGCCAGTGCTCACGCATGAAGCGCATCTTGGGCAAGTTGAGCTGAGCTGCGTGTGCTCCCTCCCAGCCAGATCGCCAAGCCACAAAGGTTGGGGACCACTGGTCTAGTGGTCAAGTCATAAAAGTAGAAACTGGGCGATTGTGAGTTCTAGTTCCACCATAGGCATGAAATCCAAGTCATTGACCAATCACTAGGAGAATGTGAGTTCTAGTCCCGCTTTAGACAAGAAAGCTGGCTACGGGCCGTTGATCAATCACTAGGAGAATGTGAGTTCTAGTCCCGCTTCTGGGCTGAAAGCCAGCTGGGTGACATTGATCAACCACTAGGAGAATGTGAGTTCTAGTCCCACTTTAGGCATGAAAATTGACTAAGTGTCATTGATCAATCACTAGGAGAATGTGAGTTCTAGTCCCGCTTTAGACAAGAAAGCTGGCTACGGGTCGTTGATCAATCACTAGGAGAATGTGAGTTCTAGTCCCGCTTCTGGGTTGAAAGCCAGCTGGGTGACATTGATCAACCACTAGGAGAATGTGAGTTCTAGTCCCACTTTAGGCATGAAAATTGACTAAGTGTCATTGATCAACCACTAGGAGAATGTGAGTTCTAATCCTGCTTTAGGCATGAAAGCCAAACCTTAGGTGACCTTAGTCCAGTCCCACTCTTTCAGCCCAACCTACTTAACAGGATTGCTGTTGCGGAGAAAATAAGAAAACAAGGAGGATTTACAACTTTGAGTTGTTTACAAAACAAATGAAGGTGGGATACAAATAAAACATATAATGAGGATGTTTGAAATGTTATCGTATTATTTAAGCCCGACTGATCTAATAAAATCCAAGATTTCTTTAAGTTTAGGATCTCCACAGTTTCTCCAGCGCCGGCTCTTTCTGTCCCTTTATAGGCTAATGTTTTCTATTAAAATGCATCCTATCCATATATTTTCCTCTGAAGTCTCTCCCCCCCCCACACACACACTTTTTTTGGGCTGCTACCGTTTCCACATTCAGCCTGTTCATACAAGACCCCAACTGATGACACAAGGGCTTCCTGTATTTTGTAGCTTTCGATAGCATCAGGTACATCTTATCTGTAGCATTCCTCTGATGAAACGCGCATAAATTCATCCCGGTTTTATAGTTTGCATTAAGCTGCCTTTTACCGTCGGCAAAGGTTTTTAAAAAAAAACAAATTTAAGCACATCTTAGTTTTTTTCCTGTACCATAAAAATAATTTTGTTTGCATATATTCCTTTTCTTTTGCCTGATGAAGCCAGGTTAGAAACAATACTTCGACCAGTGTTGTCGATGTTTTAATTTTCACTCTTAACTTTTTAATATTTTTAACTGTCTACGTCGGTTCCACCACAAAACCGCGGTCAACTAAAGCGCGCTCGGCGAAACCGCGTACCTGACATCATCACAGTGCGGCGAAAAAAGCACGCTGTGAGCGGTAAAGCTAAAATTAACGCGTAAACCTAAACCTAACCCCCCCCAAACCTAACCCTAAACCTAACCCTTAACCTAACCCTAAACCTAACACTAAACCTAACCCTTAACCTAACGCTAAACCTAACGCTAACCCTTAACCTAACCCTAAACCTAACCCTAACGCTTAATGTAACTCTAAACCTAACCCTAATCCTTAACCTAACCCTAAACCTAAACCTAAACCTAACCCTTACCTTTACGTGAATCGGCTTGCTTTAAAAGCGCTTTTTAAAGCGCCCTTTTTTCTCCGCGATCGTTTTTGTCGCGCTGCTGATGACGTCAGCGACACGCTTTAATTGGGCGCGCTTTAGTGGACCGCGGTTTTGTCGTGCCACGGTCTACGTCGCTGTTTACGATACTGTAAGCCACCCATTAATGTTTGCTAGCGAGCTAGGCGGCATATACATTTAATAAATACTAAATTGCATAACATTGTTGTCTACTGTTCCATAAACTTCATTATTGGGACTATTAAAACTTCGAGGCATTTCAGGAGAAAGATTCATTTTTTAAAATCTTTTCTAAGCTTTTTCCAACTTCCTACTACCCAAATATGTTAAGATTAAAGTTCCCAGAATTTTCAAGTCAGCTTAGCCCAATTTCTCAACCTTTGCAAGAGGAAGGACTTCAGCTTCCAGAATTCCCCAAGTGCACTGCCCTCTAGTGAATAAATTGCACAGTGATACTATCCATAAAAATAGGGATGATGTCAAAAATTCTGCCTTATTAAAAATTGTAACAATCCCGTATGTAAAAGAACAACAGAGTAGGAAGGGACCTTGGAGGTCTTCCAATCCAACCCTCTGCTCGAGCAGGTAACCCTATATCATTTCAGACAGATGGTTGACCAACGTTTTTGAATATCTGCCTATGATCTGTTTAATTAATGCTACTACCGGTATGTACACTAGGAGTGTCCAACCTTTTGGCTTGGCTGGGTGGCGTATAAAATATATAATATAGTTAATGTATTTAAATCACATAATAGAGGGAGTCTCGACTGACAACACGTAAATCACCGTTCAAACTTACAACATCGCTGAAAAAAAGTGGCTTATGACCGTGTTTCACACTTACAACCGTTGCAGCATTCCCCCATAGTCACACGATCCAAATTCAGATGCTTGGCAACTGCCTCACATTTATGACCGCTGCAGTGTCCCGGGGTCATGTGTGATCCCCTTTTGTGACCTTATGACGGGCAAAAGTCCACGAGGACGCCAGACTCCCATCACAACCGCGTTATTCGTTTAACAACTGCAGGGATTCCCTTAACAACGGTGGCAAGATAGGTCATAAAATGGGACGAAATTCACTCCACCGCTGTCTCCCTTAGGAAAACAGACCTTGGGCTCAATTGTCCTAAGTTGAGGACTACAACCTGGTGGGGCCACATTACCAGCTGTCCCAGGACCGCAGGCAGCCCACAGACTATGGGTGGGACACACCTGATGTACACAAACACCCACAAACTCTTTTTGTGCAATTGCACTTTATTTACTTTTTTAAAAAATGTTGAGTAAGTACAGGTATTAAGCGTAGCTTTGCAAGCAAGACAATATTATTATAAAATGAACCGATATTTCACGGAATTGTTGCTAAGCCTCATTGGGGCAAAAGTTTCAGCACTTCAAAACTTCCAAAGCTGCCAGTAGTTTGGGTTTATTTCTGCCAAATAAAAGCCATAATTCATCACGTTGCGCTTAAAGGACGGTATAAAATGATGGCAATCTATAAATGTGAATGTTGCAGGTGAAAATTGAAACCCGCTTTGGATAAATGCTTTCAAAGCACGCTCCGCGGTTATATAGAGAGCAGGATGAGGTAGGGTATAAAAGCAGAAATATATGTATATATATATATTTAGTGGTTTTATAATGTATCCCCAGGATCAGATAAGTACCATACTAAAAACTAAGGCAAGCACCAAGCTACAGATTTTGAAATCTTTATAACTCTTGGCTTTGAGCTTTAGATTTATTTTACTGAAATGAAACTTCCTTAACCAAAGCGTGAGGGTCGGCCACAAAACTCACTAATTGCTCAGAAATTTATATCCTGTCATGTTTGGGACAGCTGGGGGGGAAGAGAAGTGAGAAGAAACATAATTTTGCAGGTCAACTACAGTGAATTAGGGATAGTCTCAGCTTGCAACTACATGCTAAGTGATCGTGACACTGGAAAAAAGTGACTTATGACTGTTTTTCACACTTATGACCGTTTGTTTATTTGCTTGTTGGTTTATTGGGACGTGGTGGCTCAGCGGCTAAGATGCTGAGCTTGTCATTCAGAAAGGTTGGCAGTTTTGCAGTTCGAATCCCAAGGGCCATGTAATGGAGTGAGCTCCCGTTACTTGTCCCAGCTTTGAAAGCACTTAAAAAATGCAAGTAGAAAACTAGGAACCACGTTTGGTGGGAAGGTAACAGCGTTCCGTGCGCCTTTGGCGTTGAGTCAAGGCGGCCACATGACCACGGAGACGTCTTCGGACAGCGCTGGCTCTTCGGCTTTGAAACGGAGATGAGCACCACCCCCTAGAGTCAGGAACGACTAGCGCATATGTGCGAGGGGAACCTTTACCATGTTACCAAAAGGTAATTTTGGGTCACTTGCAGTGTGCGCGCACACACACACACACACACACTTACTTCCATGGTCACATGATCAAAATTCAGACAACTGACTCACATTTATGACAGTCACAGTATCACGGGATTCCCTATTTGTGACCTTAAAACAAGCCAAGACCAACAGGAAAGGCTGACTCACTTCACAACCTTGTTACTAACTGAACAACTGCAGTGATTCACTTAACAACTGTGGCAAGAAATAAAGGCTGTAAAATAGGGCAAAATCAGCATCACAGCTGTCCTGTCTAGAAACTGAAATTTTGGGCTCGGTTGTGGTCGTAAGCCGAGGACTAGCTGTAGGTAGATCGACCTTCAGTTGGCCGGTTTCACTTCCAGAAGTCCCAGCTGACCCTGCCAGCCCCATCTGGAGATGCCAACCCACAGGAGGCTATTATATGCAAGAATGAGTTTGTGGTGTTTATTGCTTCTTTTGTTGAAATAAATTAATATGCCGCCCATCTCACTGTTGCAGCAACTCTGGGAGTCTTACGATAGGGAAGATAATAAAAAAAACAATTAAAATTAAGGAAGATTAGCTAAGGACTAAGAACCAAGAGGACAAGCAGCATGGAAATGGAGATAGCAAGAGCACTTAGTCTTGTATAGCTAATCCTCAACTTACAACAATTCATTGAGTGACCGTTCAAAGTTATAACTTGAAGAGCCGTGGTGGCGCAGTGGTTAGAGTGCAGCACTGCAGGCTACTTCCGCTGACTGCCAGCTGCCGGCAATTTGGCAGTTCGAATCTCAACAGGCTCAAGGTTGACTTACAGCCTTCCGTCCTTCCGAAGTGGGTAAAATGAGGACCCAGATTCTTGGGGGCAAGAGGCTGACTCTGTCAACCGCTTAGAGAGGGCTGGAAAAGCACTGTAAAGCGGTATATAAGTCTAAGTGCTGTTGCTAGTCTTCTAGTCCAGCCCTCTTGCCCAAGCAGGAGACCCTACACCATGGGTCTCCAACTTTGGCCACTTTAAGCCTGGACGATTTCAACTCCCAGAATTCCCCAGCCGGCTCACTTTAAGCCTGGAGGACGTCAAGTCCCAGAATTCCCCAGCCGGCTCACTTTAAGGTGGCGCAGTGGTTAAATGCAGCACTGCAGGCTACTGCTAGATCAGCAGGTCAGCGGTTCAAATCTCACCGGCTCAGGGTTGACTCAGCCTTCCATCCTTCCGAGGTGGGTAAAATGAGGACCCAGATTGTTGGGGGCAATATGCTGACTCTCTGTAAACCGCTTAGAGAGGCCTGAAAGGCCTATGAAGCGGTATATAAGTCTACTGCTATTGCTATTACTGCTATTTAAACCTGGAGGACGTCAAGTCCCAGAATTCCCCAGCCGGCTCATTTTAAGCCTGGAGGACTTCAACACCCAGAATTCCCCAGCCGGCTCACTTTAAACCTGGAGGACGTCAAGTCCCAGAATTCCCCAGCCGGCTCATTTTAAGCCTGGACGACTTCAACTCCCAGAATTCCCCAGCCAGCTCACTTTAAACCTGGAGGACGTCAAGTCCCAGAATTCCCCAGCCGGCTCATTTTAAGCCTGGAGGACTTCAACACCCAGAATTCCCCAGCCAGCTGACTTTAAGCCTGGAGGACTTCAACTCCCAGAATTCCCCAGCCAGTCCTTCAGGCTGAAAGTACCCAAGGTTGGAGACCCCTGTCCTTCGCCATTCCAGACAAATAGCCATCCAATCTGTTCTTGAAAACCTGCAGCAATAGCACACCCACAACTTCCGGAGGCAAGTTATCCCATTGATGAATTGTTCTCCTTAATTCTAGGTTGGCTCTCTCTTTAGGGTTGGGGCGAGACGGCTTCTCAGACACCCCTGGACCGACAAGCAACAAGCACCAACAAGCAGCTCGCAAACAGGTGTTGCTGTTTGCTTCTAACCACCAAACACAGAAATATTCACCAGAATATTAGCAAATCTAACAGGGCAGCCACACTCCTGGGCACAACACTTTTGGCATGCCCAAGTTGTGGTTCCTTGCAATACAAAATGCCAAGTACTACGCACAGGTGGTCCATTCTCGCTTACCGACGATGCGGCAGGCCGGTTCCTTGGTTATCACGTCCAGCAACCTTCACTGCTTCCCCAAATAAGATAGGACAGTGATGGCTAACCCTTTTGTCGTTGGGTGCTCAAAGCACATACCCATAATGCAATGCATGCCTGCCCCGTGCGCCCCCGCATTCCACCTTCTCCCGCCACACATGCCTGTGCGACCACCACGTGCCCCACTTTGGGCCTAGTAGTCCTCCCTGCAGCCTCCTGGGAGCAAAAACAGGCCACCGGGGGGGGGGGGGGTGTTGTTGCATGTGTGACCTCCTGTGCATGCATGGCAAAGACCCAAAAATCAGTTGGCTGGCTCGTATGCATGTGCAGTGGACCTGAGCTGGGGCAATGGCTCACATGCCTGCAGAAAGGGCTCTGCGTGTCACCTGCAGCACGCATGCCATGGGTCTTCCATCATGGGGATAGGAGAAAGAAAGTTGTGGGGCTTTCTTGCTTTCTTTCCTTTCTTCCTTCCTTCCTTTCTTTCTGTCTCTTTCTCTCTGTCTCTCTTTTTCTTTCTTTCTCAGTCTCTTTCTTTCTCTGTTTCTCTGTCTGTCTCTTTCTTCCTTTCTTTCTCTTTCTTTTTCTTTCTTTCTCAGTCTCTTTCTTTTTCTCTCTCTTTTTCTCAGTCTCCCTCTTTCTTTCTTAGAGCCGAGGTGGCGCAGTGGTTAGAGTGCAGTACTCCAGGCCACTTCAGCTGACTGCTAACTGCAGTTTGGCGGTTCAAATCTCACCGGCTCAAAGGTTGACTCAGCCTTCCATCCTTCTGAGGTGGGTAAAATGAGGACCCAGACTGTGGGGGCAATATGCGGACTCTGTAAACCGCTTAGAGAGAGCTAAAAGCCCTATGAAGCGGTATATAAGTCTAACTGCTATTGCTATTGCTATTTCTCTGGCTGTCTGTCTCTCTTTCTTCCTTCCTTTCTCTGTCTCTTTCTTTTTCTTTCTTTCTCAGTCTCTTTCTTTCTCTGTCTCTCTTTCTCTGTCTCTGTATTTTTCTTCCTTTCTTTCTCTCTGTCTTTCTTTTTCTTTCTTTCTTTCTTTCTTTCTCTCTATCTCTCTGTGTGTCTCTGTCTCTCTCTTTCTTTCTTTTTTTCTTTCTTTCTGTCCTTTCTTTCTTCTTTTTCGGCCAGAAAAGTTTGCAAGACGTCTTTCTTTCTCTCCCTCGCCCCGTTCTCTTTTGTCTTAATAAGGTTCAGCGCTTTCTCGCCAGCCAGGATGAGATTGAAATCTCATATAAATTGCATCCAAAGATAGGGAATTATTTCACATCTTGGGGGTGTGCTGAACCTCAGGTGCGGCGTGTTGCAGCTTGCGCCACTTGCAAGCCACCACAACCCCAGGTAACTTACCTACTCAGGGTGACTGGAAGAACACGCTCCCTTCTCTGCGAAGGTGAGGTTGGGAGAGCTGCGTTGAGTAGAAACTTCCAAAGCTAAAAAGAAAAAAAGGTGACTTTAAAAAAAAAAAAATTCTTTTTTTTTTTTTAAGTGTATTGTGCTCAGTTTCTTGGGGCGAAAAAAAACACCCTTGGGATTGCTGTGCCATGGGGATAATAATGTTGGTTTTAATTGCAGAACTAGGCCACTTAGATGAAATTACAGCTCTAGACAGGGTGGGGAACTTCAGGCAACTTCTCCAGTTTTCCCATTGTTAAATAGAAATAAATGAGGATCACATGAGCCTCTTCGGAGGCCGAATAAAGGATCCCCGTATCCAAAGCGTGCCAGTCTTTCGTTTACGTGGGAGCATAGAATTACCCCTCAACGCACAAAGCGTGAGCATCAGAGTTCCTTGTCTATGGTTAGGCTTTCATTCAATCTACTTGTCGTTAAGTGGTTTGGTTTTGGGGTCCTTTCTGGCAGTTTTACAAATTGCAGGTAGTCCTCGACATACGACCACCATTGAGCCCTCCATTTCTGCTTGGGAAGTGACTTTTGCCCCATGTTACGACCTTTCTTGCCACAGAAGTTAAGCGAATCCCTGCAGTTGCAACCCGGTTGTTAAGGGACTCTGGGCTTCCCCGTTGTCAGAAGGTTGCAAAAGGGGATCATGTGACTCCCGGAACACTGCAACCGTCATAAATATGAACCACTTGCCCAGCATCTGAATGTTGATCAAGTGACCATGGGGATGTTGCAATCGTCATAAATGTGAAAAATGATCATAAGTTGCTTTTTCCGATGCTGTTGTACCTTTGGACTGTCACTAAACAAACTGTTGTAAGTTGAGGACTACCTGTATACTGTTTCCTTTCTCAAGTTGTAGGATTTTTGGAGGAGAGCAAGCAACAAATAAAACGGGATTTTTGAGCTCTGGAGCTTCTCACCATAATATTAATCCAGCGTTTCTCAAGCTCAGCAATTTGAAGCTGGGTGGACTTCAACTCCCAGAATTCCCCAGCCAGCATAGCTTGCTCCATGTTTCACAGTCAGTATGGTTCCCACAGAATTGTGGGAATTGCAGCTGCAAAATGCCTGGGAAAGATCTCCCAGAATTCCCCAGTTTAGCTATTCCCCAGGCAGTTTTAAGCTAAGTGGACTTCAACTCCCAGAATTCCCCAGTATTGCTATTCCCCAGGCAGTTTTAAGCTGAATGGACTTCAACTCCCAGAATTCCCCAGTATTGCTATTCCCCAGGCAGTTTTAAGATGTGGTGACTTCAACTCCCAGAATTCCCCAGTATAGCTATTCCCCAGGCAGTTTTAAGCTAAGTGGACTTCAACTCCCAGAATTCCCCAGCCTAGCTATTCTCTGCTGGGTAGGGGATTCTGGGAATTGAAGTCCACACACCTTAAAACTTGCTGAGGTTGAGAAATACTGTTTTTACCCATTCTCACATCTTTTGGAAAGGGAGTGGCGCGTGGTACTTTTTAAAGTTTAGGTTGATGTGGTTGAGGGAAGAATCATCAAGCATGGCTCCGAGGGTTTTCTCACAGACTCCGTCTTCTTTCTGAGGTGGCAATTTTTTGTTGGGAGGTAAGGGAAAAAAAAGAACCCTTAATTTATTTTTTATCTCTTAATGAAGGGTATAATCCTGGGGTTCTTTTTTTTTTTTTAACAAAAAGAAAACACTGCCAGGCAAAGCAACCTGTGGAAAAATTAATCTGCGATCTTACTGCTTTGAGCATCTTCGGTGTGGGACTGGTAATTTTTATTCTTAAAAATATATAAAAAAGATGGGGACTTTTGAGGAATTCCCATGCTCAGAAAGGATCTGGATTTTATTCACTTTTTTTTTTTAAAGGGAGAAGAATCTGCCTCTGTCACTGGCTAAGAAATAAAAATGCAGTTTTTTGAGGCACTTTTTTTTTGTTTTTTAAAACGCAGATAGTCCTTGACTCACGACAGTTCTTTTAATGATTGTTCAAAGTTACAACGGCGTTGAGAAAAACGACTGTTTTTCACACATACGACTGTTGTAGCATCCTTAGGGTCACGTGATCAAAATACAGGCGCTTGGCAACTGTCTCACATTTATGACCGCTGCAGTGTCCTAATCCTGACTCCTACTTGTGATGGTTGCCGTGTCGCCGAGGTCAAAATCAATGGGGAATTCAGATGTGCTTGATAGCCATATGATTCGCTTAAGAACTGCAAATGATTCGCTTAACAACCCTGGGCAAGTAGCTTGTAAAATTGGTTGTGACTCCCTTAATGACCGGCTTGCTTGGCCACGGAAAATCAGACATAACTTTGTGACTGAACAACAACAACAACTCTCAACAAATGGAGCCTTTTCTCGGCCTCGAGACATAAACTTTTGCACCAAGCTATAACCATCCCTCAATGGGACGTGGTAGCTCAGTGGTTAAGACGTTGAGCTTGTCGATCAGAAAGGTCGGCAATTTAGTGGTTCGAATCCCTAGCGCCGTGTAACAAAGTGAGCTCCCGTTATTGTCCCAGCTTCTGCCAACCTAGCAGTTCGAAAGCACGTAAAAATGCAAGTAGAAAAATAGGGACCACCTTTGGTGGGAAGGTAACAGCGTTCCATGCGCCTTTGGTGTTGAGTCATGCCGGCCACATGACCACGGAGGCATCTTCAGACAGCGCTGGCTCTTCGGCTTTGAAACGGAGATGAGCACCGCTCCCTAGAGTTGGGAACAACTAGCACATATGTGCAAGGGGAACCTTTACCTTTTACCTTTTATAACCATCCCTCAGCTGGTTTCCAGATTATGGCTCCAATTATTTCTGAAACCAAAAACTCATAATAAAGATGCAGTCTGTTTTCTGCAAAACATAAAAGAGTCCACCTCAAACGATGCTTCCGTTCCTTCCAAAGCATAATTGTTGTTGTTATTTGCAAAGTTGTGTCCGACCCATCGCAACCCCAGGGACAATGTTCCTCCAGGCCTTCCTGTCCTCTACCATCCCCTGGAGTCCATTTAAGCTCACGCCGACTGCTTCAGTGACTCCATCCAGCCTCCTCCTTCTCTGTCGTCTTCTTCTTCTTTTGCCCTCCATTGTTCCCAGCATGAGGCTCTTCTCCAGGGAGTCCTTCCTTCTCATTAGGTGGCCAAAGTCTTTGAGTTTCCTCTTCAGGATCTGGCTTTCTAAAGAGCAGTCAGGGTTGATCTCCTCCAGGACTGCCAGTTTGATCGCCTTGCAGCCCAAGGGACTCACAGGAGTCCTTCTCCAGCACCAGAGTCCTCCATTCTTTGGCACTCAGCCTTCCTTATGGTCCAGCTTTCACAGCCATCCATTGCAACTTGGAAAACCACAGCCTTGACTATATGCACTTGTGTTGGGAGGGTGATGTCTCTGCTTTTTAGTCTGCTGTCTAGATTTGCCACAGCTTTCCTCCCCAGGAGCAAGCGTCTTTTAATTTCTTGGCTGCAGTCCCCAACTGCGGTGATCTTGGGAGCCCAGGAAAACAAAATCACTGCCTCCATTTCTTCCCCATCTATTTGCCAGGAAAAGCATAATTATGTGATGCCAATACAGTTTCACTGTGATTTAAAGTGAAAGGATGAGAACCTATAGCTTGAATTGATCCAGAAAATTGTTTTATTTCCATTAACTCATATATTGAAATCATGTTACCCTTGTTCTAGGCAAAATCACAAAGTCACACAAGTCCCATGCTTCTGAGATACATCAAATACCAGGGCTTGGCTACTTTTGGTGGCTTAGCATGGTGCCTTATTAATCAAATACTGAACCAAATTTAAGCATCCCATTCTTTTGGGAGATGTTAGGAAGCTGTCTTATTCTAGAAGGAAGGTATACAGGCTTACAATCACAACTGAGTGCAAAATTTCTGTTGCAAAGCAAGATGGTCCTCAAATGAGCTTTGCTCCATTTAACAACCTTTCTTGCCGCAGTTGTTAAGTGAGTAAAACGGTTCTTAAGTGAATCTGGCTTCCGCATTGACTTTGCCTGTCAGAAGGCTGCAAAAAGTGATTACATAACCCCAGAGCACGGCAACCATCATAAACATGAGCCAGTTGTCAACCATCTGAATTTAAATCCTCTGGTCATGGGAATGCTGCAATGGTCATAGGTGTGAAAAACGGTCATGAATCGCTTTTTCCAGTGCCGTTGTAACTTTGAAATCATCACTAAACAAATGGCTGTTAGTCAAGGACTACCTCTACTCTCAAATCTAACATGTCCAGGTTTTCAGACAAGTCTCTACTTTTCCTGGTGTACTAATTGAAATCTGAGCCTTGGTAGCACGGTGGTTAGAATGCACCATTGCAAACAAACTCTGCCCACAGCGTGGAGTTCAATCCTAATTAGCTCAAGACTCAGCCTTCCATCTTTCCAAAGTCGGAAAAAGGAGGACCCAGATTGCTGGGGGCAATAAACTGACATTGTAAACCACTCAGAGAAAGCGTTATGGGGTGGTATATAAATCTGTGTATTTCTTTCTTTTTTAAAAAAAAATATTTATACATTTTTCTTTGGCATACATAAATGCTTAATAAACAGTGTATTGTCTGGATCAATTTACTTATTCATAATAATAATAATAATAATAATAATAATAATAATAATAATATTTATACATAGTGATAATCTATCATTCTTTTAGTGATAATCTATCATTCTTTTCTTGTACATATGGTGGGGATCTTTCATCTTCCAATTTCTACCTCTGTTGTCCAACCATCGATGAAACAAACCCCATGTTAAAAAATATTTTGTATCTTCCTTATCCTTTATCTTTAATGTCAACCTATCCATTTCTGCGCATTCTAATATTTTTTAAATTATATTTTCATCTGTAGGAGTTTCCTAATGTTTCCAATGCAATTCTCGCTGTAAGTGCATTTCTATGGCCATTGCTGTCCTTCAGCCAGACATGTCAGAATTCAGTGTATCTCTTCCTTTGCACCATGATGCTTCTTTAGATAGGACAAGACATTATTTTAATCTGCCATGGACTATCTGTATATTCAAGGGAAGAAGAGTGTACCTCTACGGCGGCTTGGCAGGTGTTATCTTGCTGTCTCTGGTTATGAAAGTTTTCCACATAGTAGTTATTTCCCAATGACTATCTCTCCCTAGCTCGTAATTTGTTTATTTTTTGACCTAAGTTTCTAAATGAGTCTTGAAGTTCATCTACACAAGGGAAGACTCAAGCAACGCTCCTGATTAAACAGGGTCGCGCTCTGGGAGAGAGAAATGGGCGGTCCCCAGGTGATGATGTAGGAACAAACAGAAATAATTAAAATGATTTGACTTCGGTTTACCTGCCGTGCATTGCCACCTCTCATCTCCTGCCTTCAGATAGGATGATAAGGCTACCACCCCTCTTGAAAATTGCCCCATCGCAGCCGAGTGGCGCAAGGCAAAGCAGTTTCTACTCCTGGAGAACATTATTAGCTGAAGGGAGTGGCAGCTGGATTGTGGAAATGATACCTGAGATAACTAGGCCACATTCTCTAAATAAACATTTCAAATACGGCCTGTCAGTCACTCCTTCCCCATGGAGAACGGCGAGGAGACGAGATTGTGGATGCTTAGGATTAGAGAACAGAAGCAGGACACGGACAGAAATGAATACAGGTAGCCCTTGGCTGATGACCACAATGGAGCCCAGAATTCCTGTTGCTAAATGAAACATGTGATAAGTGAGTCTTGCCTCATTTACGGACTCTCCTTGCCACAGTTGTTAAGTGAATCGCTGCGGGTGTTTAAGTTAGCGACACAGTTGTTAAGCGAATCTAGCTTCCCCCTTGACTTTGCTTGTCAAAAGTTCGCAAAAGGTCACGAATCACGTGATCCCGAGACAGTGCAAAGGTCATACATACCAGCTGCCAAGTGTCCAAATTCTGATCACATGACTTTCCATGGACGCTGCGTGAAAACAGTCGTAAGTCCCTTTTTTTTCAGTGGTGGTGTAACTTTGAATGGACACTAAATGAACTGTTGGTAAGTCGAGGACTAACTGTACAGATCGTCCCCTACTTAATACCAATTTGTTTAGCGACCCTTGGAAGTTATAACAGACCTGGGGGGGAAAGGGACTTATCACCATTATTCACACTTACAACCATTGCAGCATCTCCATGGTCACATGATCAGAATTCTGACACTTGGCAACCGACTCATAGTTATGACAGTTGCAATGTCCTGGGGTCATGTGATCCCCTTTTGCGACCTTCTGACAAAGACAGCCAGTGGGAAATCCAGGTTCACTTAACATCCGTGTTACTAACTTAAGTGTAAGTTAGTAATGTTAGAGAAGTTGTGAATTCTCCAACACTGGAAGTTCTTAAGAAGATGTCGGATAACCATTTGTCTGAAGTGGTGTAAGGTTTCCTGTCTGAGCAGGGGGTTGGACTAGAAGACCTCCAAGGTCCCTTCCAACTCTGTTATTCTATTCTATTCTATTCTATCTTCCTGTCTTTCTTAAGTTCATCCTGAATCCTTCTTTCCACGCCTAAGCCAAGGCTGTGTTATGTAGACAAACTTAATCAAGATGCTAATTAGATAATCATAGAAAAATAAAAGTTTCCCAATAGGTGAATGAATGCCCATTATCATCTTGCCTCTTGGAGCTTCTTTAAAATTCTCCATCTTGCTACGCTGAAGGTATCACTCCTTATAAAACAAAATTCACTTGCAATCTTGAAGGGAAGTTTAGTGAGCTTTCGAAGCTACGAAGCACTGAAAAAAGTGACTTAGGCCCGTTTTTCCATACTTCAGGACTGTTGCAGAACCTCCGTGATCAAAATCTGGACCGTGATCAAAATTCGGAAATTTGGATTTTCATTTTTTACGCGGGGCAGTGTACTGGGGTCACATGATCCCCATTTGCCCCCCTTCTGACAAGCAAAGCCAATAGGAAATCCAGGTTCACTTAACAATCGTGTTGCTAACTTAACAACCACAGTGATTGACTTAACAACTGTGATAAGAAAGGTTGTAACATGGGGCATTTAACAACGGTCTTACTTAGCAACAGAAATTTTGGGCCCAATTGTGGTCATAGGTTGAGGGCTACCTATTCTGCTATTGAGGAGGAACTGTCAAAGCAGTCCCTGATACCCCAACCAAAACTGTTTGGCAACAAAAGCCGTGGATGTTGGTGGCCTGCTTTCTATAGACAACGCCTAAATAAAGAGTAGGTGTTGAGAAACTCCCAGCCAGGCAGGGAGGAGGAGTCAAGCAGGGAACTAGCCTAGAATCCTTATGCAGCTGCAAGACGCCTCAGCCTGACTACACCCCTAAACTCCATGGAACCCTATCTGGTTGTTCCTAAAGGAAGCCAAGCAGGCCGGGGAGATTCTTGTAATATAGGTAGAACACAATGAAGTTGTTGAGTTGGGTTTTTTCACAAGTGGATTTGGTCGCCTGCATCTGACAATAGGAAGATCCACATTTGATGGGTCGGAAGGAGAGTATACCACTAGTTTTCTTTTGCGTATGGGGCCTGGGTCCGTGGGATATTGAGCAGAGACCCTAATTACCCTCACTAGCATTCAGTCAACCGCAGTCCTGTATAATGAGAACATTTACCGTATTTTTCAGAGTATAAGACACTCCAAAGTATAAGACGCACCTAGATTTTGGGGAGGAAAACAAGGGAAAAATATCTGCCTCAGCCTCCCAGCAATTTGCCTCCTTGCAACAAACAGCACAGACAATATACAATGTTTGTAGCGTTATATTTCAGACTGTACTTGCACAGATGCTGTTAAAATTGATGTGCTTTCTGGAAGAATAGTTATTCTCTGCTATTTAAAAGAATAGCACTTTTTAAAACAATAGCACCGGGCCTCTCTTCAGATGAAGCATTTATTTTGAAAAGCTTCTTCATTTTGTTAAGTTGTCTAGAACAATAATAAAGCAAGTCTTTAAATAAATAAGTCTAATGATTTGAACATTCCATAGGCATTGATAGTTGTTGACTCACCTCCTTGCAGGAAACAACCTGATTAGCACAAGGAAATATATATAAAAAAAATCTGCCTTTGCTTCCCAGCAATTTGCCTCCTGGAGCAAACAGCAAGTTTCACTTTCAATGTCTCCAAGGCTGCCGAGATTGCTCTGGCTTTTTGAAGCTTCCCCAAGCCCCCGTTTGCTGCAAAGAGGTACATTATTGGGAGGCAGAGGCCAAAGGGTTGGGGCTGCTGGGTGGGTGGGGCTACATTCGGTGTATAAGACCCACCCAAATTTTCACCCTCTTTTAACAGTCACAATGGGCTGTGGGGACAGTCTTGCCAAAGGGAACTAATTGTCACCCTTCTCATCTTTTACAAAAAGTCTTTTATTACTTTTTAATAGGCATTTTTCTGTTTACTTACCATCACCACGCAAAGCAGATGTTGGCTTTTAAGGCGATTGTCCTTCCAAAGCCCACAGCAAACTAGGTTTGAGTGTTTTCTCCCTTTTAAAAAGCTTAGCGGAATAACTGCAGAATAAAAACAGACTTGGAAGGGGCTCTACTTCAGACAAATGGCTTTCCAATCTTTTCTAGCCTGTTTTACTTTGTCCTTTGGGGAATCTGCACTTGAACAGAAACCCTGGTTAGTAGCAGAAACAATGGCTCTCGACACCTGGCAACAAAGGGGACGGGGGCTCGAACATATGAAGAACGGTTGCAGGAACTGGGTATGTCTAGTTTAATGAAGAGAAGGACCAGGGGAGACATAATAGCAGCCTTCCAATATCTCAGGGGTTGCCCCGAAGAAGAGGGAGTCAAACTATTCTCCAAGGCACCTGAGGGCAGAACAAGAAGCAATGGGTGGAAACTAATCAAGGAGAGAAGCAACTTAGAACTGAGGAGGAATTTTCTGACAGTGGGAACAGTTAATCAGTGGAACAGAAGTTGCCTCCAGAAGTTGTGAATGCCCCAACACTGGAAGTCTTTAAGAAGATGTTGCATAGCCATTTGCCTGAAATGGTTTAGGGTTTCCTGCCTAGGCAGGGGGTTGGACTAGAAGACCTCCAAGGTCCCTTCCAACTCTGTTATTCTATTCTATTCTACCTTCCTGTCTTTCTTAAGTTCATCCTGAATCCTTCTTTCCACTCCTAAGCCAAGGCTGTGTTATGTAGACAAACCTAATCAAGATGCTAATTAGATAATCATAGAAAAATAAAAGTTTCCCAATAGGTGAATGAATGCCCATTATCCTCTTGCCTGTTGGAGCTTCTTTAAAATTTTCCATCTTGATACGCAGAAGGTACCACTCCTTATAAAACAAAATTCACTTGCAATCTTGAAGGGAAGTTTAGTGAGTTTTCGAAGCTACAAAGCACTGAAAAAAGTGACTTAGGCCCGTTTTTCCATACTTCAGGACCGTTGCAGCATCTCCGCGATCAAAATTTGGACCCCTTGTTCATTTTTTACGACGGGGCAGTGCCCTAGGGTCACATGATCCCCTTTTGCCCCCCTTCTGACAAGCAAAGCCAATGGGGAAGCCAAATTCACTTAACAACCATGTTACTGACTTAACCATGGTGGCAAGAATGGTTGTAAAATGGAGCAAAATTCACTTCGACTGCCTTGCTTAGCAACAGAAGTTTTGGGTTTGATTGTTGCCATAAAGCAAGGACCACCTGTGTACACTTTAGCTGCTCTTTCTCCAAAGCATTGTTTCTTAATCTGGCATTCTCCAAAAATGTGGGGACTACAACCCCCAAGATTCCTCCTCTTTTTCCTTTTCCTTTCCTTTCCTTTTCTTTTTTCAGTTGCACATTTGGAGGTAACTGCTGGGCCTACCTCTCCCACTCTGAACAGATTCCATGCTAGCCCATGGAATCTAGCTGCTCTGTTTATATATTGCAATGCAACCCTGCTTTATATTATAAAGAAGGCAGCAATTAATAGTTGCCTGCTGAGTACAATATATATCCTGTGTAATATTATTTACCCTAATTAAGGGTTATTGCTTTCGTCGTTGTCGGAATAAAAGAATAACACAAGAGTTGCCGTTTTGAAATAATAGAAAATACTTGCAGCTCAGGTTTGAGAGACTTTGGCGGTGGTTTGCGAAATGGTAAGCTCGGAGAACAGAAAGTCTTCGTATTCAGGATCCTGAAATTTACCTTGGGCATTAGAAAAAGTGCAAAGAAGAGCAACTAAGATGATTAAAGGCCTGGAGGCTAAAACATGTGAGGAACCGTGGCGCGACAAAACCGCGCTCGACTAAGCCGCACCCGATTAAACCGCGTCCCTGACGTCATCAACAGGGCGACAACAGCGAGCGCGGAGAAAGAAGGGCACTTTAAATAGCGCTTTGAAAGCAAGCCGATTCAACTTAAGGTAAGGGTTAGGTTTAGGGTTAGCTTTAGGGTTGGGTTTAGGGTTAGGGTTAGGTTTAGGGTTAGGTTAAGGGTTAGGATTAGGTTTAGGGTTAGGTTAAGGGTTAGGGTTAGGTTAAGGGTTAGGGTTAGGGTTAGGTTTAGGGTTAGGTTAAGGGTTAGGATTAGGTTTAGGGTTAGGTTAAGGGTTAGGGTTAGGTTAAGGGTTAGGGTTAGGGTTAGGTTTAGGGGGGTTAGGGTTAGGGTTAGAGGTTAATTTTAGGTTTAGCGTTTACAGCGTTCTTCTGTCTCCGCCCTGTTGTCGCCCTGTTGATGACGTCAGCTATGCGGTTTCGTCGAGCGCGCTTTAGTCGAACGCGGTTTTGTGGTGGAACCGTGAGGAACGGCTGGAGGATTTGGTTTTGCTAGAAGGACTAGGGGGGATTTGATAGTAGTATTCCAGTATTTGTGAGGCTGCCCCAAAGAAGAGGGGGACAATTTACAGCATTTTCCAAAACACTAGAAACAGGACACGAAACAATGGATGGAAACTAATCAAGGAGGGAAGCAACCTGGAATTGAGGAGACACTTCCTAACAGTGAGGACAATTAACCAGTGGAACAGAAGTTGCCTCCAGAAGTTGTTGGTGCTTCATCACTGGAGGTTTTTAAGAAGAGAATGGACAGTCACTTGTCTGAAATGGTATAAGATCTCCTGCTTGAGGAGGGGGCTGGACTAGAAGACCTCCAAGGTCCCTTCCAGCTCTATTCTGATTCTTTTATCCAGCAAGACGCATGTAGGCAGTCAGACTAGAAGGGAAGAAAGAATTACAGGCACTCCTCCACTAATGGCAACAGTAGAGTCCAAAACGCCTGTTGTTGAGCGAGACCGTTGCTTGGTGAGCTTGGCCCCATTTTATGCCCTTCTTTGCCACGGTTGTTAAGTGAATCACCATTGTTCAGTTAGAGTTGTTACGTGAACCTGGCACGCTTAGCAATGTAAAGTGGTCGTAGGTCGAGGACCACAGTACCTGTGTTGGAATTTGATGTAACTTTGGTTTCCTTCCCTTATTCTCTTTGATGCCATTATGAATAACATAATCCCCGTCAGGCCTGGGGATAAGATTCTAATCCGCCCCACCCGAATGCTGAATGAAAGTTTTGTTTTATTGTTTTATTTTTTATTTACGCACTGTCTTATGTTTTATCTTGCACCCCCCTTCCCATGAATTGTAAGCCGCCCTGAGTCCCCTCAGGGAAAAGGGTGGCCTATAAATAACAAATAAATTCTAAATTCTAAATCTGCTACTACTTCGTGAACAGAATTATGTCTTTTCCTCCCCCCCTTAACTGTGCATCAGTTTTGCTTAATTGAATGAATTGTCTAATGCTGAATTGTCCACTCTTTCTCTTTTTGTCTGACAGTGTCATCAGCAAAGTGATGCCCGCTACGGAGCCTAAACCGTTACCTCTCCTGGTTCGACCCAAAACGCCTCCACCGCCTCCCTCCCCGGCACCAGCTCCTGTCCACGTCACCCCTCCACCCCCTCCTCCTTTGGTGGTGCCCCCCGTCCCTCCGGCTGCCCTTGCTGCAGCTCTGATACCGCCATCTTCCCCTGCACCCTCCGCCATGGGAAGCTCCAAAGTCCCCGTTCGAAGCGTCGTGACAGAGACCGTCAGTAATTACGTGGTAGGTGGTCATAATTGTTTCATTGAGAGCATGTCGTCATCTTCTGGGTTCCTTAAATGTTTCCATGTCATCCTTAACACCAGCGGGAGGCCTGGTGGCAGAGTAGAAGGTAAAGATAATAAAGCTTTTCCTGTCCAGTCGTCTTCAGCTTTAGGGAACGCTGCTCATCTCCATTTCTTAGCCGAGGGAGACGTCATTGTCTGAAGACATTTTCCATGATCGTGCAACCAGCATGGCCATACACCAAAGCCACATGAAACACTGTGACTTTGTTACCAAAGTGGTATCTATTTATCTTCTCGCATTTGCATGCTTTCAAACTGCTAGGTGGGTGGGAGCTGAGGCAAGGAACCCGTTGCGCAGCACTCACCCGTTGCGCAGCACTCGGGTTTCGAACCTGCTTTCCAGCTGACAAGCTCAACATTCTTAACCGCTAAGCCATTGCACCTCTTTTAAGTACAAGCAAACTTTGTCCACAGCCTGGAGTCCGATCCTGACAGTTTTAAGACGGACTCAGCCTTCCATCCTCCCCAGGTCACTAAAACAAGGACTCCAGATGGTTGGGAGCAAATAATGCTTCTACTTGACTAGCTGTCCAGAGAGTGCCATAAAGCACTATGGGGCAATATATAAGCCTATAACACTATTGTTATTTCCAGTGGTTCCATTCGCAATCATACTTTGATACATCATTAAAACATGTATATATGCAAGACCAATGGATCTCAGTGGAAGGTAATAAGGTAAAGGTTCTCCTTGCACAAATGTGCTAGTCGTTCCCGACTCTAGGGCGGGGCGGTGCTCATCTCCGTTTCAAAGCCGAAGAGCCAGCGCTGTCCGAAGACGTCTCCGTGGTCTTGTGGCCGGCATGACTAAACACACGGAACGCTGTGACCTTCCCACCAAAGGTGGTCCCTATTTTTCTACTTGCATTTTTAATGCTTTTGAACTGCTAGGTTGGCAGAAGCCGGGACAGTTAACGAGAGCTCACTCCGTTATGCGGTGCTAGGGATTCGAACCACTGAACTGCCGACCTCTCTGATCGACAAGCTCAGCGTCTTAGCCACAGAGTCACCGCGTTCCTGGAAAGTAATACAATAAAGGAAGTTAACAATGTGTTAAATGTGGCTGGCACGCATTCAACAAGCTAAGTGTAATTTTCCAGAACAGCCTCCCGCTATGCCCGAAGAGAAAAGTTTTCAATCAGCGTGCCCCAACATATGCTGGTGAAACATGGACAATAACCTCACAATAGATACAAAAGCTACGAACAGCACGAAGAGCCATGCTGGGCATCACAAGACAAGATAGTAGTAACTGTGAGAGGGATCTTGGAGTCCTAGTGGACAATCATTTAAATAGGAGCCAGGCGTGTGCAGCAGCTGCCAAAAAAGCCAACATAGTTCTAGGCTGCATCAACAGAGGGAGAGAATCAAGATCACGTGAAGAGTTAATACCACTTTATAAGGCCTTGGAAAGGCCACACTTGGAATCCTGCATCCAGTTTTGGTCGCCACGATGTAGAAAAGATGTGGAGACTCTAGAAAGAGTGCAGAGAAGAGCAACAAAGAGGATTAGGGGACTGGAGGCTGAAACATATGAAGAACGGTTGCAGGATATGTCTAGTCTTATGAAAAGAAGGACTAGGGGAGACATGATAACAGTCTTCCAATATCTCAGGGGTTGCCCCAAAGAAGAGGGAGTCAACCTATTCTCCAAAGCACCTGAAGGCAGGACAAGATGCAATGGGTGGAAACTCATCAAGGAGAGAACGAACTCCCCGCGGAGATTCGGACCCTCACCTCCCTTCAGGCATTCCGTAAAGCCATTAAAACCTGGCTGTTCCGGCAGGCCTGGGGTTGATGAGTTCCCTTCCCCGCTCGAATTGTGTGACTGTTGATTGTTTTTAAAAATTGTTTTCTCTGTATCTGCTTGTTGTATTGCCTTGTCTGTACTATCCCCCCCCCCCTTGGGTTTGTTAGCCACCCTGAGTCCCTCCAGGAATAGGGCGGCATAGAAATGAAATGAACCTAACCTAACCTAACCTGGAATTAAGAGGAAATTTCCTGACAGTGAGAACAATTGACCGGTGGAACAACTTGCCTCCAGAAGTTGTGAATGTTGCAACACTGGAAGTTTTTAAGAAGAGCTTAGATAACCATTTGTCTGAAGTGATGTAGGGTTTCCTGCCTAAGCAGGGGGTTGGAGTAGAAGACCTCCAAGGTCCCTTTCAACTCTTTTCAATTTAAATTTAAAGATAGAAAGACTTGAGCATGGGTTTACAGAACAAACGAAAGCATACGGATGCCATCAAGAGAGTAGAAAAGAATTGAAATGGAAACGGCCTGCTCACAGAGCAAGAAGAACCGATGGCAGGTGGACCCAGGTGGTCATGGAATGGATCCCACTTGATCGAAAGGGTCCACAGAAGGGACCTAGCACAAGATGGATGGACGACATCAGCAAGTAATTTTGGCCCAATGGGCAAAAGAAAGTTCAAGACCATATCGGTTGGAACCACGAGGAAAAGGCCTTCATCCTGCAGTGGAGAGATAATGACTGGAAGGATGATGATATGTGGGACCAATTATAAAAGAATTGGTTATGATGGGAAACCAAAATCCAAGACCCATGGCGGCTCAGTGGTTAGAGTGCAGTACTGCAGGCTACTTCTGCTGGCTGTCGGCAGTTCAAATCTTACCAGGCTCCAGGTTGACTCAGCCTTCCATCCTTCCGAGGTGGGTAAAATGAGGACCCAGATGGTTGGGGGCAAGAGGATGATGGTAAACCGCTTAGAAAGGGCTGTAAAACACTATAAAGCGGTATATAAATCTAAGTGCTATTGCTATCCTTCCTTCCTTTCCTTCTCAGTGGTTAGAATATGGTACTGCAGGCTAACTCTGCCCACTGCCAGGAGT
Organism: Thamnophis sirtalis; assembly: GCF_051295495.1. Lineage (NCBI taxonomy): Eukaryota > Metazoa > Chordata > Lepidosauria > Squamata > Natricidae > Thamnophis > Thamnophis sirtalis. Next base: position 6,325,689 of record NW_028261389.1, read on the forward strand.
TCGATCCTGACCGGCTCAAGGCTGAATCATCTTTCCATCCTTCCGAGGTGGGTAGAATGAGAACCCAAATTATTGGGGGCAAAAGACTGATTCTCTAAAACCACATAAATAGGGCTGTAAAGCACTGTGAAGCAGTATATAAGTCTAAGTGCTATTGCTATCATGTCTAGTTCCGAGGAAAGTAACAAAACCTGGATGTTAGAGGTTAGATTTCCTCAGAGCCTCAGAATAACTTCTGGCAAGTTGATACCTTTCCATAAATTACAGCTTGGTAATTAAGTATTTGTTGGCTTTCTCGTGTGGAACATTTTCTCCGATGAAATGCTTCAATATTGAGTGCTTACGAAATATTCAAGTTTACTTTCGCTGCCAATACTCTTTAATTTTCTTCCCTTACAAAGTAATTGATAAAATCCACCAGCATTTTACCTACGATATGAACCACATTGAACTCAGGGGAAGAATAAAGTGATCTTATCAGGAAAAACTACCCCAACAACTAGTGGCAGAAAGGGTTTTTTTTAGTAAGCTGTGAGTAAAACAGAAAAAAAGGTTTGCTCTGTAGAGTAATTTCCCAAAACGGGTACGTGAGACAAATGTTTCTCATTGACCAAGCACCTGAACTGATTAGATTTTGACTCTTATTTCCATAATCTAGATACTATATATAAAAACGTTTGTGTGTGTGTGTATGTGTGTAAGATTCCCCGTGTAAGATTGAGACTATCTTGGCGATGTTTCAACGGGGTCCCACGCCATCTTCAGGCTGGTACCTTCGGCTTTGTTCTTGTGCGAGCAATGTCGCCAAGATACTCTCAATCTTACACGTGAAAAGACCCGAATACGCCAAGACCTGCATACTTGTACCGTGAAAATCTACGAAAACAAATATATAGCGAGTGAGACCTCGCCGAAACGTTGCCAAGACAATCTCAATCTTACACAAACAAAATTAACAGTAAACAACAGCCTAATGAAGAAACCACAAAGAAAACTCCCACCAATACTGGCAGGGCGAAGTTACTAGCATTTAATAAGAATCAAACTTCACTCCCTTCTAACACTGATGATGTTACCTAGTCTGGTGACAAAACATCTGCAAGAAAACCACCAAGCTCAGATAGCACCAAGGACCTCTCCTTTCAATCCTGAGCCTCTTCTATCAACTGAACCCGCACAGTCCACAAACACACTGTTGCCATGTGAATTCTTGAAAATGCACCTTTGCAACATGGATTTCACATAGACCTCAGTAGGGTGGAAGTGCAACCAGCTTGCTGTGACTCTTAACAAGTATTGGCTCTCTAGAGAAAGTTAAGAGATGCATAAACCTACAGCCAAATACGTTATTTCTTGCAGCTCTCAAGATATAAAAATGGTCTTAAATAAGTGCAGGTTCTCTTCACTGGCATATGACAGGTAATCTTCCACTTAAGGTAAAGGTTCCCCTCGCACATATGTGCTATTCATTCCTGACTCTAGGGGGCGGTGCTCATCCCCATTTCAAAGCCGAAGACCCAGCACTGTCCGAAGACGTCTCCTTGGTCATGTGGCCGGCATGACTAAACGTCGAAGGCTCACGGAACGCTGTTACCTTCCCACCAAAGGTGGTTCCTATTTTTCTACTTGCATATTTTACATGCTTTCGAACTGCTAGGTTGGCAGAAGGTGGGACAAGTCACGGGAGCTCACTCCATTACACGGCGCTTGGGATTCGAACCGCCCACCTTTCTGATCAACAAGCTCAGCATCTTAGCCATTGACCCAACCACATCCCAAGTGTCCTCCACTTACAACAGTTCATTTAGTGACCATTCAAAGTTACAACATCACTGAAAAAAGTAACGTATGACCATTTTTTACACTTAATGACCGCTACTTCATTGCCATGATCACGTCATTTACATTTGGCTGCTCAGCAACATATTTACGATAGTTGCCGTGTAACAGGGCCACTGGATCCCCTTCTGACAAGCAAAGTCAGCGTGGAGGACAAATTCACTGAACAGCTGTGCGACTCACTTAACAACTGCCGCAATTCACTTAGCAACTGCGTCAAGAAAAGTCTTCAAACGGGGCAGATCTCCCTCGACAATTTTTTCCACTCGGCCCACATCAATTCTGGGCTCCGCAGTGGTCATAAACCGAGGACTCCCTACAGGAGTGGGTTGCTCCCACAATACTACCGATTTGGTGTGTGCAAAAATTTTACGTGCGGTCGCTTCACTCGCCCTCACGCCAAACACATGCTCTACGCATGTGCACATTTGCACAAAATTAGGTCTGCGCACGCGCATAAAGTTTTTTAAAAAGGGAAAAAAATTACATTCTTGCAATTCCAATTGTTCTACGCCTGCGCAGAACCGAAAATCAAGATGGTGGCCCCATAGGAGAACCGGTTTGGGGGCGTGGCAGGCCTGGGTCGCTGCTGGTTCCAGTAACCTAGGCCATCAAACCACTACCCGTTCAGCCAAACAGGGCCAAACTGGTAGGAACCCACCACTGACTCTAACCCTGTATATGTAGCCGAAAGTGCAATTGGTCTGAAAAAGTAAAACAGGCAGGAAATAGGAAAAGGGGAGTGTAAAAGGCAGAGAGAGAGAGAGAGAGAGAGAGAGAAAGAAGTTCCCTCCTCGCTATTTCAGAAATGAGTAAGTAAACCACAGGGGGGCTGACTTTTGGCCAAACAGGACGTTCGAGGTCGGATTCAACTGCAGTTCAAATGTAATCAGCCTTCATCTTGATCAGATAGAACTTTACGGAAATACACAAGGGGTGCCTTCCCCAATGTGACATCCCCGGGAGGAAGCAGCCCACAGCTCCCATCATTCACAGCCAGGAAAGGGAGGAGGGCTCCCTTGCACCCTCGTTCTCGTTAGTTGAGCTGGATCAAGTTTGGCCAGAAGTACTAAGCCAGCAACCTATGTTCCTGTGCTACGCTATAATGGATGCATCTCGGAATCAGACCAGAGCTGGAAGGGACCTCGGAGGTCTTTCTCATCCGGCCCACTGCTCAAGCAGGAGACCCCATACAATTTCAGGCTGCCCAGTCTCTTCTTAAAAACCTCCAGTGATGAAGCATCCACGACTTCTGGAGGCAAGCGGTTCCCCTGGTTAATTGTTCTCACTGTTCTCATCCTCCTTCGTCCTAGCCTTCAAGTTTTTGCTTCTGATCTAATCAAGATCACGTGGAGTGTTAATACCACTTTGTAATGCCTTGGTAAGGCCACACTTGAAATACAGCATCCTGTTTTGGTTGCCACGATGTAGAAGAGATATGGGGACTCTAGAAACAGGGCAGAGAAGAGCAGCAAAGAGGATTAGAGGCCTGGAGGCTAAATCATAGGAAGAACAGTTGCAGGAACTGGGTATGTCTAGTTTAATGAAAAGAAGGACCAGGGGAGACATGATAGCAGTCTTCCAATATCTCAGGGGTTGCCACAAAGAAGAGGGAGTCCAACTATTCTCCAAGGCACCTGAAGGCAGGACAAGAAGCAATGGGTGGAAACTCATCAAGGAGAGAAGCAACTTAGAACTGAGGAGAAATTACTTAGAACTTAGGAAAACTTAGAACTTAGGACAACTTAGAACTGAGGAAAAATGACAGTGAGTACAATGAACCAGTGGAACAGAAATTGCCTCCAGAAGTTGTGAATGCCCCAACACTGGAAGTCTTTAAGAAGATGTTGGATAGCCATTTGTCTGAAACGGTATAAGGTTTCCTGCCTAGGCAGGGGGTTGGACTAGAAGACCTCCAAGGTCCCTTCCAACTCTGTTAAATTTAATTTAAATGTAAAGATAGAAAGACCTGAACATGGATTTACAGAAAAACAAAAGCATACGATGCCATCAAGAGAGTAAAAGAATTGAAATGGAAACGGGCTGGTCACAGTTTCCCGCCTAAGCAGAGGGTTGGACTAGAAGACCTCCAAGATCCCTTCCAACTCTGTTATTCTAATTTTGCCATCTCTGCTCCTCCATCCAACTTTTGCATACATTCCTCCACTGTGCAATCTACTCCATTTCTGATTGGGGTGGGTGGGGGGAGGAAATCATCTCTGTAGGTCAGTTATACTATTTGCTTCTTCTGCAGAAAAGCACCAAAAATAATTTGCCTGGCATGTTAAAAACTCTTTGTCTGCCGATTCTGGACTGGCGTCGCATGGTGCCCTCAAGTTTTATACTTCTCAAACAGCACTTTCCTGTTTAGTAAATCTGCCGTCATTTCTGGAGGGGATCCAGCGGCAAATACTTTACCTTGGAGAGATGGTTTTCCATATTAATTCCATCCAAGCTAAATCCCAGCCATTGTTATTAAACAGAAATTCTTTCCCCTTCCATTAGGCATTTATGCAATTCCAGCTTTCGGTCAGTGAGAAATCTCTGACATGTTGGCTTAGGTATATCAGAATCGTTGGTCGGTGGAATTTTCTTGGTTGATAAACTCTCCAGAGAAAAACTTCCTCCTAGGCCTGGAAGCAAAGCTGGGCTAAAGAGCCCCAGGCCTTATCAGTGGTTGAATACAGACATTGTGTTCTGACCTTGGCTTCCCAAGATCATGAAGCTGACTCTTCGTCCTATAAAGCCTCCTTTTTTTTTTTAAATTCTGTAAATATGTTTTATTTTCCTTTTCATTTCATACAGTCACATATATACTGTGCTTAACCGGGGCCATATAACATTGAACAATAAACACAGCCATTCTTGTCGACAATACTCCCCGAAATACAAACCCAATATACCACTTCAACCCTCCATACACCCTTTCTTTCACCCCCCTCCAACTTTCCTTTCTCCCCTCCAACATTCCCTCCTTTTTTTTTTTTAAAGGGAATTCCTCTCCAGCAAAGTCCCGGCCAAGAGTCTTTCATGAGATTTCACAACTACAGACTTTTGTCAGGCTTGGAGAGCTGCCAGGCCGATATCTTCCAAACTCCATGCTGTAGCAGCAATTACTTCGCAAGAAGCCAGGAACAGATCTTCCCCCTAATGAGTTGAACTAATTGTCTCCTGCAAACTCCCCTCCCCTTTCGCTCCTCTTTTATTCCCTATGGGAGGGGCCATTCACCATCCTCCCAATTCGGTCCTCGTTCCTTAGCTGTTCCCTTCACCTGGCAGCTCTACGCATGCGCACATCGGGAACAGGCTCCAGCTGTTCCTCTGCCCCACTGATATCCGACTCCGAAGGCAGCTGATAACTGTTGGAGTGCCCTGGCCCCCTCTCTGCCTCCGACACAGAGCCCTCATCAGAGCCTTCCCCAGGTTCCAGTACTGGGCCAGGTTCCTCCCCAACTCTCCTCACTGTCTGAGTCTGCCACCAGCTCCACTAGTCGCTAGCTGCTGGCGGGCCACAACACCTAAGAAAACAGTCATTTCCTTGCTGACATACGTGTTTGCATGAATTCACCCATGCAAACCTAGGTTCATGATTCATCGTATGGTCAAACCCATTCCCCTTAAGATTTAGTCAGCCAACCATTTTAGATTAAAAACAATAGTTTTTATATCATGTTATCACGTAACTTACCAGGCAATTGTATCATTTTACCTCAGAGCTTGTTTAGGTCATTAATGGAAGAATCCCGGGCGTAAAGGGGAAATTTAAGCATATAGTCAGACTGTTCATTATTTATTTATTTATTTATTTATTTATTTATTTATTTATTTATTTATTTATTTATTTAGAATCGTTCAATGGTGAGACGGGCGGCCTATAAATTAAATAAATATTTATGAAATGTATATGCTGCTCAACTCTCAGTTTCCTTCCTTAGGCTTTTGCTTATTTTGTTTCCCTCAACTTAGGAAAAAAAGCCATCACAAAACAGGAAAACCTATGCAGGAGAAATGTATTTATATATGTTCATAGCTGACTATATATTTAGAGTGTGATTTTTTTTCACGTTCATTTCATCTGTCAACTAAAAATAGGCTGACACCCATATATTTAAGCTCAGATTAAATCCAAATTAATGGATTTAAGACCATTAAAATTGAACGGCCTAAGTGCTGGAAAGTTTCTCCTATGCTGACAAAGGAGAGAAGACCTTTCATAAAACCATTAAGTTCTAACAGAAGCCAGAATTCCAGTGTGCATTTTGTCCAAAATAGGATTGCTTCAATTATAATGTAATTCGTAGCATGTATGAATGTGCACCATAATGAACAGAAGAGGCTCTGCCAGCCTCTTATAGTGTTATAAACTTTCTGATTTTCTCTCTCTCCATCTCTCTTCCCTTCCCTCCCTCCCCTCTCTCACGCACACATACTCATCTCTCTTTCTGTCTCCATCTTTCTTTCTCTTTTCTCCCTCCCTCTCTCTCTCTCTCACACACACACTTCATCTCTTTCTCCATCTGTCTCTCTCTTGTTTTCTCTCCCTCCCTCTCTCTCTCACACACACACTTCATCTTTCTCTCTCTCTCTCTCTTGTTTTCCCTTTCTCTGTTTCTCTCTCTGTCTCTCTCTCACACACACTCTTCATCTCTCTTTCTCTCACTCTCCATCTTGCTTTCCCTCACAGACATACACGCTCCATCTCTCTCTTTCTCTCTATCTCTCTCTATCTCTCTCTATCTCTCTCACATACACTCTCTCCATCTTTCTCTATCTCTCTCACACACACTCCTCATCTCTCTCTCTTTCCATCTTTCTTTCTCTCACAGACATACACTCTCCATCTCTCTTTCTTTCTCTCTCTCCACCTCTCTCTCACACACACACTCCATCTCTCCTATACACACACGTACACACACACACACTTTATCTCTTTCTCTCACTCTACATCTTTCTTTCTCTCACAGACACACACCCTCCATCTCTCTCTCTCTCTTTCTCTCTCTCATTCTCTCCCCCCAATCTCCCTCTCTCCCCCCCCCACCCCTTACCCTTTGGTAAATGTCGTAGTGTGACAAATGTCAAAGGAATGGAAAGTTACTCAGTAACTATTTTTTTATACCCTTGATCTTATCAGTGAGCTGAGTTGGATGACTTTGGCTAATAAGTACTAACACAGCAACCTAAATGCTTGTGCTGTATATATTAGACGCACATTGCCAAGACAGCCTCCTGGGAGGGAGGGAGGGAGGCGGCCGAATGAATGAATGGAAGGAGAGCATGGTAGGGCGGTCACCAGTTTCAGCTCCCAATTGGGAAGTCTTGTTTCCGCCAACCTAGTGCTGGCGTCTTCCAAGCCATCAAATGACACGTCTGTGGAGTTTCTCAGCCATCCAGGTCACGGTTGTCCCAAAGATGCTTTTCCAAAAGGCAGCTGGACTTCCTTCGTTTTTACTTGAAGACGTTTCCCTTCTCATCCAAGAAGCTTCTTCGGTTCTGATTGAGATTACCGGCCCCGTTATCCACGGCTAGCAAGATGTTTGGCTCGGTGGGTGGAGGGTGGAACTCACAGACCAAGTCAAATGGTTTATCCCAGGATGAGCAAGGCTGAGACAGCCCCTTGGCAACTGGAGCCAACGGTGGGGATCAGAGGTGGTATTCAGCCGGTTCGGACCAGTTCACCCAAACTGGTAGTGGAAATCACAGGTGGGAGGGACACCTGCCCCTGCTCTATGCCATCCCATTTATGCACTTTTTCAAGCTGTGTGCATGCATGTTCAAAGCACATGCACGGAAGACCGGTGTATGCATGGATGCACGCCCTAATATTTGCGAACCGGTAGGGAAAGTAAGTGAATACCCTTCCTGGTTGGGATGTGCTTTAATGGTGGGATTCAAACATTTTTACTACCAGTTCTGTGGGCGTGGCTTGGTGGGCGTGGCAGGGGAAGGTTACTGCAAAAATCCCCATTTCCTCCTGATCAGCTGGGACTCAGGAGGCAGAGAATAGATCGGGGCGGGGCCAGCCAGCGGTGGCATTTACCGGTTCTCTGAACTACTCAAAATTTCTGCTACTGATTCTCCAGAACTGATCAGAACCTGCTGGATTCCATCTCTGATGTGCTTGGTTATTTCTTAAGCACATCAAGTTGCTTTCCGAAAGAGAAGCAGAGGCGGTGGCCTTCAAGATGCCATATCCACATTATCCCAGGCTCAGCGTGGCTCGTTCTGGAATTAAGCTCCCAGAATGAGCCAACTTCATAGAATAATAACCGAATAACAGATTGGAAGGGACCTTGGAGGTCTTCTAGTCCAACCCCCAGCTCAAGCAGGAGACCCTGTAGTATTTCAGACAAGCGGCTGTCCCTTCTCACCTTAAAAACCTCCAATGACGGAGCACCCATTACTTCTGAAGACAATTCAGTTGCAATTATTCAACTTTCAGACAACTCCACCTGGATGACTGAGAATCTTTATGGAGATTGATCTTCATTAACAAGTTTGCCTTTTGAACAAGCCATGGGCTGCAACTCTCCGAGTAATGAATAAGAATGGTTGGAATTGCTTATTTTTCTTCACCTTTCCAAAGCAGGAAGTTGTTTGTTTTATGTATTTTCTTGTTTTTATTGAGTTCTTCCATTGTAACGTGCCTTGAATTTCTCTGATCTAGCTTCCTTATAAATCTAATATATTACTATTGATATTGTTATCCAAGGCTGCATGCCTGCATTCATACCATGTTTGTTCAAATAATATAGCACTTAGACTTATATATCGCCTTCACAGTGCTTTACAGCCCCCTCTAAGAGGATTGCAGAGTCAGCCTATTGCCCCCAACAATCTGGGTCCTCGTTTTACCAATCTGGGAAAGATGGAAGGCTGAGTCCACCTTGAGCTGGTGAGAATCGAACTGCTGGCAGTCGGTGGTCAGCAAAAGTAGCCTGCAGAACTGCATTCCAACCACTGCACTATCATAGCTGTGGTGGGATATTTCTGTTTCTCCCCCCACCCCCACATCCTTGAGCTATTAAATCAGTGTTTCTTAACATTGGCAACTTTAAATTGTGTGGACTTCAACTCCCAGAAGACCACACAGCTTAAAGGTGTCAAGGTTAAGACATACTATGTTAGATATCCCAAAGGTGCTTTTTTCAGGAGGCAACTGGATTTTCTTCCCCTTTTTTCTTTTGAAGACATTTGGCTTCTCATCCAAGAAGCTTCTTCAGCTCTGACTGGACAGTGGGGAATGTGAAAGGATTGATATTCCTTGAAGGCAGCTGGTCATTTGCATCCTTTTAGAGGGTCGTTGAAGCCCTTGGAGGTTTATCTGTGTCTTCACCTGAGTTAGTGTTCCTGGTTCCTGTAGTCTGCATTTTTCCCCTCCTCTGGAAATCCATTCCCACTGCCTTTTAACTATGTTAGACAGCTATTGTGGAACATGTAGAAAGAAATCTACATGAAATGAAACTTCTGCCCACTTGAGTCTTTAGTTTCTCCTTCCTTTTCTATCCATCCAGATCCGAGATGAGTGGGGCAACAAGATATGGATCTGTCCCGGTTGTGAAAAGCCGGACGATGGCAGCCCGATGATTGGGTGTGATGACTGTGACGACTGGTATCACTGGTAAGTGGCGGCGGCGGCAGCCACGTTCTGCTTCCGAAGTCATGTGGGAGAACTCTTGTGGGACTTCTGGGTGTTGTAGTCTTAGACCTACAAATGATATGGAAATGGTCATTTATTACCTAAGATTGTGTGCTGTCGGCCTATTGTAATCCCCTGGAAGCATACAGACAAGATCTGAACACAAAAGTGTCCAAATTGGAGCGCTTGGTCTGCATGCAATCATTTCTCAAAACATTGCTTACAATCAGTTGTCAGGGGTCCAAGGAATAGATCCATAGCAAGCAAGATTCCAAGGCAGGTGGATTCCTCAAAGAATAGCTTTATTGGATATATCATAATTGGCACAGATCTGGTGAAAACCGACTCTGAAGGTTCCTGCGGTTTTCACCTAATTAAAAATAAAAGTTTCCCCCCCCCAACCCCAAACAATCCCTTGCATGGTCCAATCAAGGCACTGCCTGGTTGCCTGGCGACCTCACTCCTCCTTCCTCTATTCCAGTGTGAGAATGTCCTTGGTTCCCAAGAGAAAGCATTTTATTTTGGCTACAAAACCCCAGCTCCAACCCTTCATATTTCCTCCTTTCTGCCGCCTTGAAACCAGGCTGATGTCAACACTGAAGCTCCAAGATGGCTTTGGTCAGGTCATCTTCAGTGTTGACATCAGCCTGGTTTCAAGGCGGCAGAAAGGAGGAAATATAAAGTCCACACAAATAATCTCACTTTGGTCCACTGGTTAAGGCACCAGGCTAGAAACTAGGAGAACACAAGTTCTAGTCCCACATTAGGTATGAAAACTGGTCATGTGACTTTGGGCCCATCACCAGGAGACAATGAGTTCTAGTCCCACCTTAGGCATGAAAGCCAGCTGGGTGACTTTGGGCCAATTACCAGGAGACAGTGAATTCTAGTTCCACCTTGGGCACGAAAGCCAGCTGGGTGACTTTGGGCCAATTACCAGGAGACAGTGAATTCTAATTCCGCCTTGGGCATGAAAGCCAGCTGGGTGACTTTAGGCCAGTACTTCAATCCAACTCACTTCACAGGGTTGTGGTAGTTGTGAGGAAAACAGGAGGAAGAAAGTGAGTCGGATATGTTTGCCACCTTGAATTATTTGTGAAAAATAATAAAGGCAAGATTTATGGATGGATGGATGATTGGAAGATGAATATAGGTATAGTTACTATATTTAAGAATATCAGGCACGAAAGATCAGGTTCGCATGTGAAGGTCCAATTAAACTCATTTATTACTAAAAGAAAACCCTATGTACAGTACAAGAATCTTCTCAACTAACTGCTAGCACCTGCTTGGAGTAAGATAAGGACCAGTAGAATTCAAGGAGGGTTGGGCTTAGTCCTCTTGTGGCTACCTAGGGATTCTAGACTCATTCCTCTTTTAACTCTGCCTCCAGGTTCTGCCACCATCCTTCTCCTGCAATAAGTAAATGAAAACTCCAGTTAAATCTGGTTTATTTTTTCTCCTAGCCCTTTCTTCCTGTTTTGGGGACGTTCCATCCCCGGGCCTAACACAGCCCTCTTTTTAGATGGTTTTATAGACCCCCATAAATTAAAACAGGGTTTTCCAGCAGCCAAGTGATACATTCGGGCTGTCCTTACTATCTGCGGTATTGAATTCCTCCTTGCAAAGCACTGATGTGAATATAGACTTCCCTGAATTTTTCATTACTTAAATAATCCGAAGAGTATTTTTCCTGAACTGAAAGAGATTTATTCAGTGAACTGAGCAATCGTTCTACGCATTTAAACAGACAAACGGTCCCAGTGGCTTTATATATATAAAAAAGAAGTGTGAACTTTTTTTTCTTAAACCTTTAATTTCCTATATTTTTCAGCCAAAAAAAAAAAAAAAGCAAGCTACGGAATTCTTGTTCATATATGCATGTCTTTTTTAAAGGATGAGGAACTATAACCAGTGGTGGGATTCAAATAATTTAACAACTGGTTCTCTGCCCTAATGACCAGCTGGGTAGGCGTGGCTCAGTGGTCATGTGACTGTGTGGGCATGGCCAATTCAACGTCAATCACGTCGATGGGCGCTTCACCTTAGCTGTTACAATGTCATAAGGGTTAACCGGAGAGGCCGTTTCTGTAAGCAGGGCAACAAAGATTAGGCTAGAAACAACACCAGAATGTTTCCTTCCTGCCTTCCTTACAGGATTAGCCCTGTAAAGTGGGGAAAAACAAAATAAGATTTCTTCCAACAACCCGTTCTCCGAACTGCTTATAGAAAGTTAACAACCGGCTCTCCCGAATAGGTGCGAATTGGCTGAATCCCACCACTGAATATAACCCTTTAGATTAGAACTAAAGAACCAGTGCCCTAAAATGAGTAAAAACAGTAGAGGAAGTGTGTAAAAAAAAACAACCCAGAAAGAACATTCTTTATGTACAGATGCATTCCAGTTTATGCACGATGTGGGAAAAATATATATTTATATCTGGAAGTACAATTCAGAGAAAACGCCTAACGCTAATACTCGGAGATCTGCAGCCATTCTAAGTATCTTAAGAACATGTTTCACAAGAGAAACTACAGGAAATAACACTTGAGTAAATCCTCCGGTGCCTCATTTTATTCATATCTGCAGGAGGATTTTGAGGTGGGGGAAAACACGAGATCAGCGCTGACACCACATAAATTACAATTATGGAATCTCTTCAGTTGTTATGTTTGTGTGTAAAAACGAAGCCATCGTCAAACAAAACGTATTTTTGTTGTTGTTGCTTTTTTTAAACCACGTTCTATCCAACCTCTGTCACAGGATGGCGAACTGTTGTTCCCTCCCCTTTAAATCAAATTATAGTTAGTCCTTGACTTGTGACCATTTGTTTAGCGATCATTCGAAGCTACAACGTCACAAACTTAGGACGGTTTTTCGCCCTTACAACAATAGCGGTATCTCCGGGGGACACATGATCAAAATTCCGACACTTGGCAACTACCTCATGTTTATGACGCTTGCAATGTCCCTCGGTCGTGTCAATCCCCTTTTACGACCTTCTGACAGGGAAAACCCAGGGGGAAAACAGATTCACTTAACAACCATGTGACTAACTTATTAACCATGGTGGTGATTCACTTAACACCAGAGGTGGTATTTATCCGGTTCAGACCAATTCGCCTGCACCAGTAGCAGGGGCTGCCCCAAAGAAGAGGGAGTCAAACCGAGGTGGCGCAGTGGTTAGAGTGCAGCACTGCAGGCTACTTCAGCTGACTGCAGTTCAGCTGTTCTGCAGTTCAGCGGTTCAAATCTCACCGGCTCAAGGTTGACTCAGCCTTCCATCCTTCCGAGGTGGGTAAGATGAGGACCCGGATTTTGGGGGGGCAATATGCTGACTCTGTAAACCGCTTAGAGAGGGCTGAAAGCCCTATGAAGCAGTATATAAGTCTAACTGCTATTGCTATAAACTATTCTCCAAGGCACCTGAGGGCAGAACAAGAAGCAATGGGTGGAAACTAATCAAGGAGAGAAGCAACTTAGAACTGAGGAGAAATTTCCTGACAGTTAGAACAAATAATCAGTGGAACAGAAGTTGCCTCCAGAAGTTGTAAATGCCCCAACACTGGAGGTCTTTAAAAAGATGCTGGATAGCCATTTATCTGAAACAGTATAGGGTTTCCTGCCTAGGCAGGGGGTTGGACTAGAAGACCTCCAAGGTCCCTTCCAACTCTGCTATTGTATTGTATTGTAAATTGCGGGTGGGCCTGCCCACCCATCCTGGCTCTATTCCGTCTGTTTTTTGAGCAAAGCGCATGCACTGAAGGTGGGGCGCATGTGTGGACAGGGCACGTGCAAGAGAAGCTTGTGCGTGTACGCACACACATTTGCAAATCGGTAGGGAAGGTAAGTGAAAATCACCCCTGCTGAACACCCATGGGGAGAAAGGTCATAAAACGGGTCAAGGCTCACTTAACGGCCATCTCCGCTTAGCACCCGAAATATAGGGGCTACGTTGTGGCCGTAAGTCAAGGACGACCTGCGGCTGTTTAATCCTGTTAAAAATTTGCAAGGATGCGTTCTCCTCCTCCCGCCATCGTTCACCCCTTTCTCCTTTTCCTTCGCAGGCCCTGCGTCGGCATCACGGCTGCTCCCCCGGAAGAGATACAGTGGTTCTGCTCCAGGTGCGCAAGCAAAAAGAAGGACAAAAAACACAAAAAGGGGAAACACAAAGCACACTGAGGTTGTGGAGAATTGGACATTCCTGCTCCTGAGTCCTCTTTTCAGTCCGGCTTCTGCTGCCCTCTCCGTTGCCGTCACATCTCCGAGGATTTTGATTTTGGGGAGGAATCGCAAAGACGCACATCGTTACACACAATTCTCTCCCTCCAGTTGTCTCTCTCTCTCTCTCTCTCTTTCCTCCTTCCCCAAGTGTGAACGGCACAAATTGAGAATTTAACAGACTCTCCAGCCAGAAGAGCAAGCAAGCAAGCAGCAGAGACCTTTGTAAATATCGCACGCCCCCCCTCTCCAAATTTGCTGCTGTTTTTTTTTTCCTGGTTTAAGTAGCAGGAGAGACTAATTACGATCCTTTTGAAGCCCCTGGAGTGATTTCCACAGCCCCCCGGCCTCTTCCTTGCAAAGATAGAAAAATCAGATTTGACTCCAGGATGGAGATTTTTTTTTTTCTGATGGGAGTATGTGAAACTTCTTTCTCCTTGTTTTTTTCTTCCTCCCCCTTTTTTTTTTTACAACAACATAAATAAATCTGCCTTAGCTTTTTGTGAAATGACTTCCCTTTTCTTCCGGGGTTGTATATATATATATATATTGGGGGGGGGGGTTAGGTTTCTCTTCTTCAAATGAAAACATGAATTGGATTTTTCTCTCCCCTTCCAAAGCCCGTGTGAATTAAGATTCAATCTGGAAAAAGAAGAGATTTTTCACCTTGCTCATTTCAGAAGTTCATCGAAGCACTTCCTAGAAATAGATGGATTTACTTTTTTGACTCGGGTTGATACTTAGATAGTAAAGGTAAAGGTTCCCCTCGCACAAATGTGCTAGTCGTTCCCGACTCTAGGGGGCGGTGCTCATCTCCATTTCAAAGCCGAAGAGCCAGTGCTGTCCGAAGACGTCTCCGTGGTCATGTGGCCGCCATGACTCAACACTGAAGGTGCACGGAACGCTGTTCCCTTCCCACCAAAGGTGGTCCCTGTTTTTCTACTTGCATTTTTTACATGCTTTCGAACTGCTAGGTTGGCATAAACTGGGACAAGTCACGGGAGCTCACTCCGTTATGTGGCGCTTGGGATTCGAACCGCCGAACTGCCGACCTTTCTGATCAACAAGCGCAGCGCCTTAGCCCCTGCAGTAAAGGTAGCTTTCGACTTGCAACCAAATTGAGCCCCGAATTTCCAGTGCTAAGCGAGGCAGTTATTTAATGAATTTTGCCTCATTTTACAACCTATCTTGCCACAGAATCACTGCAGTTGTTAACTTGGCAACAAGGTTGTTAAGTGAATCTGGCTTCCCCATTGACTTTGCTTGTCAGAAAGTTGCAAAAAATGATCACGTGACCCCAGGACACTGCAACCGACATGCGGACATGCCAGTTGCCCAGCATCCTAATTTTGATCAGGTGACCATGGGGATGGCTGCAGCCGTTGTAAGTGTGAAAAATGGTCACACGTCCCTTTTTACACCGTCATTGTAACTCTGAATGGCCACTAAACAAATGATTGTAAGTCAAGAACTACTTGTAATTTACAGTATTTAAGCACTTCCTAGAAATAGGTGGGTTTTTTTTTTACTCTGATACCTGAAAGGCACTGTGACTAATTTTGAAATTTGCCTCAGAATTATTTTTAGGACTTTGTTATTTTACTTTTTTTTTTTTTTACATTTTCCTCATCTTGTGGAAGGTTACATAGATTTCTGGATGCGGGTGTGATGGGGACCCAATCCATATATTCAATTCTACTTTTCAACCAAGACTTCAAAGCAGAGGTCTCCAAGCTTGGCAGCTTTATGACGCGTGGACTTCAACTCCCAGAATTCCTCAGACAGCCAGGGATTCTGGGAGTTGAAGTCCACAAGTCTTAAAAGTTGCCCAATTTGGAGACCCCTGCATTTCTTCTGTCAGAACCAAAAGATACTGGCAAAGAACAGTAAAAGATCCTTCGTATTCTGCGTTTTGAAATTCAGATTTAAAATTCCTGGCATTTAACTGGAATAACAGGCCTCACGGAAATAACTACGAACAGTGCAGAGCGTGTTTTTCCTTCGTATCCTTGGGACTAATGTTCAGGAAATGCCTGAGCCTAAGTGGTCAGAAAACAGGCTTATTTAAATATATGGGTTTTTGCCACCTAAATGCAGATATTTTTCATCAGAGCATTTAAAAGAAGAAAGAGTAACTCAACTTGTGCCTATAGAAAACTAGCTGGATACCCGTGCTTCGCAATGAAACTATGTGATTGGGCTATGCGGGAGGCATTCGTTTCATAATCCATTGGCTCGGTGGTCGCTAATTAAAACACATAAGGGAATATCGCTCCTGCCACCTTGAGTCCGAAAGCAGTTCCGTAGGTGGAAGGCGTAGACATTTTGGTGAGGTACTGACATTTAATACTGTAAGGAGCGCCAGACAGCTCCTGAGTGAAGGAGTGGAATGTCTGCCAGTTTGAACTGAGGTAACGGAATGTGAGGCAAATGGCAGTTGGAACAGAGTTCTTTTCAGGTGGGGAGGTGGAGTAGAACTCCTTAGCACCAGGGCGTGTTAATTACTGTATAAGAAATACTAATGATCTGATGGTCATTTCGGAAAATCCTTTCTTAGCGAGCACCTAAAAGCCAAGAGGAACATATGTGCCAGATTTCAAGTTTGTAGGCTTTACAGTTCTGGAGATTTCGTGATGAGTGAGTGGTATTTGGCTTTTATATATATATAGATATCCTCAGAGTGAGGAGAAAACCAGTTTCAAGAGATAAGGGCAACCCTCATCAAAATTGCCTTAATTTGTGATCAGAAGTTGGCTAGAGGTTGCCAACTTTATCTATGCCAGCTTGCAAATTGATCATTTAAAAAAAAACAGTTTCTTTTCCTGAAGCCGGGAAGTTTAACACAAGTTGCCAAGATGGGAGGCTTAGGCGGCCTGTCGTGTCCAAATTGAAGGCGCCTAAATCTGGTGGATTTTCAGGAACGCACCTCTCTTTTAAAATTTGGCACGCGTTCTCTTAAAGACTGCTAGGCTAGTATTCTGGGAATTAAAACTCAGCTAAAGCAGAGAAGCTGAGCTTTACATAAACAGCAGGGGGGAAAATTAAATCAGAAATGTGTTCTTTTCCACTCCGTTTCCTGTCAAACTGACCAGACTCGACTTCAAAATCAGAATAGGAATCAAACTTGGTTTGTTTTTCAATTCGGTTTTATAACTTTTTTTTTTTTAAGGCCGATTTGGAAAAAAAGACAAATTCCATCTGGACTTGAAGATTTACCTTATTCTTATCTCTTGGACCGCAAAAAGTTTGCCGTGAGAGTTACAAAGATTATTTGAACGTTTTACTGAGTTTGGCGAAGAGGTAAATAAACTGCGGAAGAAATATATGAAGTCCGCATTCCACATTACACTTAAGGAAAAATAAGTTTCCTGGTTCAGAAGTTAAATCTCGGTGCTTTTTTATTATTACGGTCAATAACCAGATCACGATGGAGTGATTTTAAAGCATGAAAAGATCGGAATCAGAAGTCGAACAGAAGCCATTAATAAATAACAGAGGAGAAAACGTTGCACATAAAAAAAAATAGGTGAGCCATTATTTGGTCTCAAAGCGGACACTGAAAATAAATTACATGAATACACTTAGTCCTCGACTTATAACAGTTAATTTGGGGACCATTCAGAGTTACAATACACTGAAAAAAGTGACATGACCGTTTTTCACACTTGCGACCTTGGCAGGATTTCTGTAACATGATCAAATTTTGGATACTTGTCAACTGACTCGTATTTATGACGGTTGTCGTGTGCCCGGGGTCCTCTTTTGCGACCTCCTGACAAGCAAAGTCATTGTGGGGGAAGGCCAGATTCACTTAGCAACTGTGTTACTACCTTAACCACTGCAGTGATTCACTTAACAACGGCGCAAGGAAAGTTGTAAAATGTGACAAAACTCACTTAACATCTTTCTCACTTAGCAACCAAATTTTGGGCTCTATTGTGATCGTAAGTTAAGAACTACCTGTATAAAACCCAAATAAAAATGGAAAGGACAGAAGCAGGCTGGAGCGATGGAAAACACATTTATTTATTTAGCATATGGCTTATCATAGCCAGACTGCAATATGAATTAAAATTTCACCTACGTTCAAAAGTTAATGTTAAAAAGACCTATATTCAGATACCAATATCTAGGCCAACCTTTTTGTTGGTGCGTGCAATGTGTGTGTGACACACACCACACAGCGCCCCACTGCGCATGTGCGCACATCCCCCTGCGCTCCCCTTCCCTGCGCATACATGTGCAACCCCCCCCAGTGCCCCATTTTGGGCTTAGTAGGCTTTCCCCCCCCCAGCCTCCTGGGACCAAAAATGGGCCATGGAGAAGGGGGTGCAACCCCCTGTCCTCCCCCACACCCTTGCATGCACATATGACCCCCTACCCATACACACGTCTCCTGCATGTGCCCCCCCCCTGCACATGCACAGCAGAGATCCCAAAATCAGCTGGCCAGCGGAAGGTGCGTGTGCATGTGGAGCTGAGCTGGGGTGACGGCTAGCTTGCCCGCAGAGAGTGCTCTGTGTCACATGCGTGCTATAGGTTCGCCATCACGGATCTATGCCATCTAACCACTGATTTATGTGCAAAAAAATTGAAAACTGGACTGATATATTTGCAGCTTGTCATATTGTGAGTGACGTGTGAATCCCAACTTCAGGGAGAACAATAAATTGGACAGCTACTCAGCAGGATAAAAATGCAAGAGCCCTAATTTTTAGGTATTTCTTTTGCAGAAATCATCTCCCTGCACAACGTACAGGTGAGTATATGATATCTGCCTCCGGCAAGGTGTTCTTCCCCCCCCCCACCCTCTGGAAAGTGTCCTCTGCTAAGCACACTCAGGTTCCCTATCCTGCCCCATCTGACCTGCGATTCCGAAGAGAAACACGAGGAAAATGGGAGCGCCTCAAAACCTCCCAAAAGTTCACCCGAGCCTCGGCAAGAGATAAAATACCGTGCGCAACCTTCTGTATCACCTAAATCTCTTTTCCTCTCTTGAATAGGACAATTAAGGGCCAAGTAACCCAATTAAGAGTATAAAATGAAGGCTGAGGTATGGAGACATCGCCGGGGAGAACGAGGTTCGCTAATGCCACACCGGCTACGTTTCCAGTACTCCCCCCCCCAAAAAAAGAGTTTTATGACAAAATCTTTTAAATCACGGGAAAGTCATTTGTTCCCTTTCCCAGCCTTTAGCTAGCCGTCTGTCTGTCTGTCTGCCTATCTTTTAGCTATCTGTGTCTGTCTGTCTCTCTCTGTCTGTCTGTCTATCCATCTATCTCTGTCTGTCTCTATCTATGTCTGTCTGTCTGTCTATCTATCTCTGTCTGTCTATGTATGTATGTATGTATGTATGTATGTATGTATGTATGTGTCTGCCTGCCTGCCTGCCTGCCTGCCTGCCTGCCTACCTACCTATCTATCTATCATCTATCTATCATCAATCTATCATCTATGTCTGTCTATCTATCTATCTATCTTTATCTCTGTCTGTCTGTCTATCTCTTTATATCTATGTCTGTCTGTCTATCTATCTATGTCTGTCTGTCTGTCTATCTATCATCTATCTCTTTGTATATATGTATGTATGTATGTATGTATGTATGTATGTATGTATGTATGTATGTATGTATGTGTCTGTTGGCCGGCCGGCCTGCCTGCCTGCCTATCTGCCTATCTGCCTATCTGCCTATCTATCTATCTATCTATCTATCTATCTATCTATCTATCTATCTATCTATCTATCTATCTATCTATCTATCTATCTATCTACCTATCTATATCATCTATCTATATCTATATATATCTGTCTATCTATCTCTTTATATCTATGTCTGTCTGTCTGTCTATCTATCTATCTATCTATCTATCTATCTATCTATCTATCTATCTATCTATCTATCTATCTATCTATCTTTATCTCTGTCTGTCTCTCTGTCTGTCTATCTATCTCTTTATATCTATGTCTGTCTATCTATCTATCTCTATCTATCTATGTCTGTCTGTCTGTCTGTCTATTTCTTTATATCTCTGTCTGTCTGTCTGTCTGTCTGTATGTATGTATGTATGTATGTCTATCTACCTACCTAAGCCTAAAAAGTGATGCATATCCTTGCATGCAGAGAGACGCTGATAATATTTGGAATAATGTCTCTCAACAAACCCACCGTCCATCCTTCTTCTCCCTTAAGGAAACCATCTTTTGTTAGTCTCAGAGGGAGACACTGCATCCACTGTCCTTCTCAGATCACAAAACAATTAGGTTGCGCCATGCAATATGAACATTGGAGGACCTAAAGCAGTCCAGCAAGTTGTTGCAAACCGAGGCAGGGCATTTAAAGAACAGGGCAATACCTTTGTGGGTCTCGGTTTCTGTTTTGTGTGCAGCAGTGACAAAATATCCTTCCCCCGGTTGCTGCCGAGTTGAACCTCCCTTTCCACAATATACCCAGCCAGCCTCTAAATGTGGTCATTTGCCCTACAGTTAAGTTCTTTACTTCACAATCACTCGTTTAGCGACCGTTCAAAATTACAACAGCACGGAAACAAGTGGCTTGTGACCTGTTTTTCACACTGATGTCTGTTTTTCACATTGACGACCGTTGCAACATCCCCATGGTCCTGGGATCAAAATTTGGCTGCTGGACAACTTATATTTTTGGCAGGTTGCAACCTCACAGGTTCCCCATTTGCGACCTTCTGACAAGCAAAGTCAACGGGGGAAGCCACGTTCGTTTAACAACGCTGCCGCCAACTTTCTCGTCATAAGTGGATCGCTGCATCGGTTAGGTTAGGAACATGGTTGTTCAATGGATCAGGTTTCCCCATTGACTTTCCTCATTAAAAAGATAAAGGTTCCCCTCGAACATATGTGCTAGTCATTCGTGACTCTAGGGGGCAGTGCTAATACCAAGAGCCAGCGCTGTCCGAAGATGTCTCCGTGGTCATGTGGCCGCCGTGACTAAACGCCGAAGGTGCACGGAGCGCTGTTCCCTTCCCACCAAAGGTGGCTCCTATTTTTCTACTTGCATTTTTACATGCTTTCGAACTGCTAGGTTGGCAGAAGCTGGGACAAGTCACGGGAGCTCACTCCGTTACGCAGCGCTAGGGATTTGAACCACCAAACTGCTAAGCTTTCTGATCGACAAGCTCAGTGCCTTAGCCACTGAGACACTGAGCCCTTTCATCATTAGAAGATCACCAAAACTGATCACATAATCCCTCCCCCTCAGGACTCTGCAAGTGTCGTAAATACACACCAGTTGCTTGTGTGCAAATTCTGATCACATGACCGTGGGGATGAGAGTCAGATGGCCATAAGTTACTTTTCAGTGCCGTTGTAACTTTGAACGGTCATTCAACAAATGGCTGTAAGTCAAGGACGGCCTTCTACTGGTCATTCCCAGGGGAGAAGGTAGGCAGCCTGGGGAGATTCTTGTATTATAGGTGGTCAGTAATAAAGTGTTAATAAAGGAAAGATGGAGGGCAAAAGAAGAAGGGGACGACAGAGAATGAGTGGCTGGATGGAGTGACCGAAGCAGTCGGGGTGAACTTAAATGGACTCCAGAGGATGGTAGAAGACAGGAAGGCCTGGAGGAAGGTTGTCCATGGGGTCGCGATGAGTTGGACACGACTTCGTAACTAACAAAGCAACAATAAAGTATTTGACTTTTGTTATTCACAAGTGACTCTGGTTGTTTGCCGGTGACACTAACAAGAGTCTCTGGTTGGTCTATCTTCCTCTGTTCGGCCCGAGTGGAAGACGAGCCTTATCATCTGAAGGCATCTACATTTTGGGCTTCCAGCTTGAAGAACGAGTTGGGCAAGCCACACAAAGCCCTGTCGATTGATCTACCCTGGAATTTCTCAAGAAGTAGAGGAGATGCGTATCCAAGATACCTTAGAAAGGCAGGGAAAGGCCTCCTCCACCTTTAATGAGTCCTTCATCCTGACAACACCTTGGTGATCACAAGGCGCTGCTTTCTCCACAGCTTTGCAGGTGGCACTTAGGAATGTTTTGGAAGTGTGAACATCTCAAGAACAATGTGATTTTGCTACAGGCTGACCGCCGTCCTCGGAAGGCTAATTTCCGACCACTGATTGGCTGCTTATTTCCATAAATTCTCAAATCACAATTACTTGTTTTGGTTACAGCCATGTTTTCTGCACAACAGCCATCACTGATTGATGGGTCCCATCTGAATGCATCAATTTCTCTCCCACCCCACAGCTGAAATCATTTTACAGGCAATATTTCCGACTGAAAACATTCAGAGCTATTGACGATCTGGATTTCCTATTGAAAAGTGTGTTTTAATTTGCGACTCAACATTTAAAACACTAAAAAGCACCTTGAAGGCAGGATGAGAAGCAACGGATGGAAAGTGATCAAGGAGAGAAGCAACTCAGAACTAAGGAGAAATTTTCTGACAGTGAGGACAATTGATCAGTGGAACGACTTGCCTCCAGAAGTTGTGGGTGCTCCATCAATGGAGGTTTTTAAGAAGATATTGGACAACCATTTGTCTGAAATGGTATAGGGTTTCCTGCTTGAGCAGGGGGTAGGTCTAGATGACCTCCAAGATTCCTTCCAACTTAGTTATTCAGCATTCTGTAAAATCACTCATATTTGTTCTCATTTACTGAGTGCTTCAGCAGATCTCTTTAACTGACCAGATACCAGCCACATATTTTCCATCAGATCTTAACGCCATGATTTGTCAGCCATCCAATATTCTCAATTACTGAATACTATCACAGGTCACTATTAAATATCATTGCCCATCATTATTAGACACAATGAGATTCTACCTAATTTCACACTCAAACGTAGTAGCCTAGTTGTTGTGTACTATAGAAATGAAAAAAAAATGTAATTGCTCAAGAGTATTTGAATATCTGACTTTTCAACGTCTATGAAGATTCTCAATCATCCAGGTCATGGTTGCCCATGAAGATAAATCCTTCCATTCGCCACCATCCAGTCAGAACAGAAGAAGCTTCTGGGATGAGAAGTGACATGCTTTCAAGCGAAACAAAGAAAGCCCAGCTGCCTTTTGAAAAAGCATCTGAGTTTTAAATTTGTAAAGAAAATTCCTGAAGGCCCATTCTTTCTCGATTTTATTTTCCTGATGCAAATTTAGAATTAAGTACCGTATTTTTCAGAGTATAAGACGCACTGGAGTATAAGACGCACCAAGTTTTTGCACTCTGCAGACCTCCCAACCCCTCTACACGACTCATTTTTTTTGTGAAAAATGGGGCATGCAGAGAGTTTGAGAGGCCTGCAAAATGCTCCTGAGGGCTGGGGGGGAGGGGCAAAAATGAGCAAAAATCCGCCCGTTTTTTGCCCCAAAAAGGGCATGGATAGCCTTTAGGAGGATTGTAGAGTGCTCCTGGGGGTGGCCCCTCCAAAAATGAGCAAAAAATGCCCCATTTTTAGCTTGTTTTTGCTCTCCCCTGCCCCCAGGAGCACTTTGCAGGTCTCCCAAACTCTCTGCACATCCATTTTTGCAAAGAGGGCGGGTTTTCAGGAGGCCAAAAATGCTGTATTCAGTGTATAAGACGCACCCAGATTTTCACCCTATTTTGGGGGGGAAAGGTGCATCTTATACTCTGAAAAACATGGTATGTTGAATAACTCCAAGCTGCCCATTTAGCAGCCTTCTAGGTAGTGCTGGGATCCTGCCTGTTTAACAACCGGTTCGGTTATTGTGTGTTACGCACGCGTGCACAGTTTTACCAAAACTTACCTTCAACATTACTGTTTGCGGAGTAGCACAGCTGAGGAGCAGCAATCCGCTCTGCCGTGCTAATCAGCTGAGAGGATATAGATAAGTAAAGTGCTAGGGCAGGTCGACCCAGCTGATTGTTGGAGCGAACTGGTTCACTGTCAGCTGATCATCACAGCTACCAGTTCGCCCAAACCGGTCCAAATCATCTGAATCTTACCCTTGCTTCTAAAACATTAAACCAAGATATTTATGGAGATACTCAATCATCCAGGTCATGGTTGTGCCGAAGATGCTTTTCCAGGTGCTTTTTTAAAATTGAAATCTGTCTGGTCCAGCAAGTGGTAGAACTTTGCAGGATTCAGCTAATCTCAGAACGCTAATCTGGCTAGTATTGGATGGGAAATCACCAGGAAATCCCAGGACTGTAGGCTCAGGTGAGAAATCAAAAGATGTTCCAGAAGAAGGCAATGACAAACTGTCTGAATTAAGGATAGCCAACTTTTGGCAACTTTTAAACTTGGTGGGTTTCAACTCCCAGAATTCCCCAGCCAGCCAATTCTGGGAGATGAAGTCCACAAGTCTTAAAACTGCCAAGGATGGATACCCCTGATTTAGATGGTTTGGGGAATTCTGGGAGATGAAGTCCATAAGTCTTAAAACTGCCAAGGATGGATACCTTTAATTTAGATGGTTTGGGGAATTCTGGGAAATGAAGTCCACAAGTCTTAAAACTGCCAAGGATGGATACCCCTGTTTTAAATGGTTTGGGGAATTCTGGGAGATGAATTCCACAAGTCTTAAAACTGCCAAGGATGAATACCCCTGTTTTAAATGGTTTGGGGAATTCTGGGAGATGAAGTCCACAAGTCTCAAAGTTGCCAAAAATGAATACCCCTGTTTTAGATGGTTTGGGGAATTCTGGGAGATGAAGTCCACAAGTCTTAAAACTGCCAAGGATGAATACCCCTGTTTTAAATGGTTTGGGGAATTCTGGGAGATGAAGTCCACAAGTCTCAAAGTTGCCAAGGGTGGACACCCCTGGTCTATTGAATTGCCAAGAAACTACACATAGATGTCCATGAAGTTCTCCAGCTCAAGTTGAAGGGCATTTGACTTTATTGACCGAGTTGGGTACAGATGACATCAACCAGCTTTGGCTGACCTTGGGGAAGTTAAACAGGGTCGGATCCTGACAATACTCGGATGAGAGACCTAAGTTGGTAGGCTAGACTAGGAAACTGAAAGAATATCTCAAAAGAAGACACTGGCCAGTCACGAAGTCACCATGAATTGAGCCGAGTTTGAGGGAGCCTCTCTTTATGAAATGTGGCTACTTTGGGCTAGATGGTGAATTATTATTTGCACCTCTTCCTTGTTTTTTAAGCAACCATGTTCAGAGGAGCTCGTGACAATGCTTCATACCAATGACCAACCTACATGTTAGTCAGGCCTCCAACAAGCTTTACCATGCCTGCCACCCATCTTGGCAAGGGAGGGGTCTTGCAGAGGTTAGGAAGCATCCTAGCCTGTAATTGTGGTTAGATGTGCAAGCTGTCAGGTATGTAAGGCTTCTGAAATGAAGTCTCCTCTGGCCACAGGTAAGCCTGTTGATTTGGGAGTTCTGGGCGCAGATCCAAGGCTGGCCTGTGTTACGCAAAAAAAAAGATGTGTAGGATGAGAATAAGTGTCCTGTTTAGGAAATCACATCCCATGACTATTTTAATTCTTTAGGCAATGAGAGCGCTTAATTAAGCCTTTTATCTCTACTCTAATGGTCCTTATCAACACCTGAGAGTTATCTCCGTGTTCCCGATTAGATGCTCTTTCTCACACTTTTACTCCTTTAAGACAGACTGGGGTTATGCAAGAGGACAATTTATTCCACTTCCACTGATATAACCTGTGTGTCATTCCACCAACTTCTTTGGGAAAAGAAAACACTTTCCAAGTTCTAGTTGTTAGGTGGATGTTTGTTAATAGCTTATACAATATACAGTACCTGGGACGTGGTGGCTCAGGGGCTAAGACGCAGAGCTTGTCGATCAGAAAGGTCGGCGGTTTGAATCCCTAGTGCCCCGTAACGGAGTGAGTTCCCATGACTTGTCCCAGCTTCTGCCAACCTAGCAATTCGGAAGCATGTAAAAATGCAAGTAGAAAAATAGGAACCACCTTTGGTGGGAAGGTAATAGCGTTCCGTGCGCCTTCGGCATTTAGTCATGCTGGCCCCATGATCACGGAGATGTCTTCGGACGGTGCTGGCTCTTCGGCTTTGAAATGGAGATGAGCACTGGCCCCTAGAGTTGGGAACTACTAGCACATATGTGCGAGGGGAACCTTTACTTTTACCGTACAGTACCTGATGCTAAAGGTACCTGTAGTTATTACTTGATAAGTTGGGAAAATGTGGGTTAGGCAGCATCACCACCGGGTGGATTCATAACTGGATGACCAACCGCACTCAACATGTAGTTCTCAATGGTACTACCTCTACACGGAGGGAAACAGGCAGTGGGGTACCCCAAGGTTTTGTCTAAGGCCCAGTACTCTTCAGAGTCTTCATCAATGATTTGGATGAGGGGTTAAAAAGGGGAACTCATAAAATTTGCAGACGACACCAAGCTGGCAGTAATAGCCAACACTCTAGATGATAGGCTCAAGATCCAGACGGATCTCCATAGACTTGAACACTGAGCCCTGTTTACCTGAACAGCAATACCTTCAAATCATAACTAAATTTGCATGACCCCCTCAATAAAGCTAATCATCACAAGAGTGCAAGAGCTGGACAAGGAATAATATAATTCCTTATTTTTAACAATTAAAATTTAATCTGTATAACAGAGTCAATCTCAAACATTGAAGCATCCCAGAATGTCTGGCCAACGGCCATCATGGGACAACAGTTTGTCTGAAATGATATAGTGTTTCCTGCCTGAGCAGTGGGTTGGACTAGAAGACCTCCAAGGACCCTTGTAATTTTGTTCTCTATTCTGTTCTGTTTCTGTTCCTGTTCCTATTTTATTCCTATTCCTATTCCTATTCCTATTCCTATTCCTATTCCTATTCTATTCTATTCTATTCTATTCTATTCTATTCTATTCTATTCTATTCTACTCTCCTCTTCTATTCCTATTCTTTTCTATTCTATTCTATTCTACTCTACTCTACTCTACTCTACTCTACTCTACTCTCCTATTCCTATTCCTATTCTTTTCTATTCTATTCTATTCTACTCTCCTCTTCTATTCCTATTACTATTCTTTTCTTTTCTGAGGTGGCGCAGTGGTTAGAGTGCAGTACTTCAGCCACTTCAGCTGACTGTTAGCTGCAGTTCAGCGGTTCAAATCTCACCGGCTCAGGGTTGACTCAGCCTTCCATCCTTCCGAGGTGGGTAAAATGAGGACCCAGACTGTAGGGGCAATATGCTGACTCTGTAAACCGCTTAGAGAGGGCTGAAAGACCTATGAAGCGGTGTATAAGTCTAACTGCTATTGCTATTGCTATTGCTATTGCTATTTTCTATTCTATTCTATTCTACTCTACTCTCCTCTTCTATTCCTATTCCTATTCCTATTCCTATTCTATTCTATTCTTTTCTATTCTATTCTATTCTATTCTATTCCTATTCTATTCCTATTCCATTCCATACTATTTTATTCTGTTCCCTATTATCCTATCCTATCCTATTCTATCCTCCATACTCCTCTTATACTCCCGAGTTCCTCTGTGGAGATTTTTTCCTCAATGTATGCCTTAGTTACCGATTTAATCCTCAATGAGGCCTAATAAGGAGGCTCTAATGGACAACTCACTGTTCTCATATACTCAATCTGAAAAGGGGCGGGAAAAAGAATTATTTATTGAATTTAGGACTTCCCATCAGTCACAGAGGTGAAGGAAACCTTAACAAAGGCCCACTTCCATTTAGTTACAGGCAGCTAAACAAGCACCTCTTGTTCCTGTTATCTCCTTGTTAACAAAATGCTATCAGCAAGTACTAAATAGCATTTAAGGCACAAAAGGCCTTTATCTGGGATAATGATGTATTGCGAGTTAGAGGCCCTGGTGTTGGGCTTAACTTCTAGAGACAGCATGGATTTGCTTCTACTTCTGGGGTGGGCTACCATGACAACTTTATGACCTGTGGACTTCAACTCCCAGAATTCCTGAGCCAGCCATGCATGGCTGGCTCAGGAATTCTGGGAGTTGAAGTCCACAGATTGTAATATCGCCATAGTTGTCCATCCCTGCTCTAGTTAGACTGTGTACCTCTTCCAAGGAGCTCTGTATGGTAAGACCACACATGGAGTACTGCATCCAGTTTTGGTCTCCATGATATAAAAACAAGATATCGAGACTCTTGAAAGAGTGCAGAGAAGAGCAACAAAGATGATTAGGGGACTGGAGCCTAAAGCATAGGAAGAACGGTTGCAGGAACTGGGTATGTCTAGTTTAATCAAAAGAAGGACTAGGGGAGACATGATAGGATCTTCCAATATCTCAGGGGCGGCCACAAAGAAGTGGGGGGGGGGTCAAGGTAGTCTGCAAAGCATCTGAAGGCAGAAGAAGCAGCAATGGATGGAAACAAATCAAGGACAGAAGCAACCTAGAACTAAGGAGAATTTTCCTGACAGTGAGAACAATTAACCAGTGGAACGACTTGCCTTCAGAAGCTGTGGGTCTTAGAACACTGGAGGTCTTCAAGATGAGAATGGACAACCATTTGTCTGAAATGGTGTGGGGTTTCCTGCATGAGAGGGAGTTGGACTTGGAGATCTCCAAGGTCCCTTCCAACTTATTCTCTTTGATCTCAATCACCCTTCTTACTCATCCTTTCTCTTCTACTTCTTCCAACCTTCCCAAGCAGAGACATGTTTTGTGGTCCATCATCTGCTCACACCACACACCCAAAATATGAGCTTCTGCAGACGGATCCTCACCTCAAGGAATAACCAGTCCTCCTTCAGGCCAAGATTGATGGATTCTTCTAGCATTCTTCTCTAGTCGCCATCTCCAGATCTTCCATTCTATCTGGGCATCTGTCTACCTTCCCCAGCTCTTTCCCAATGGCCAGCTTTCACACCTGTGTACAGGTAAACCTCTTTACAACAGTTCGCTTAGCAAACGTTCAAAGTTATGGTCGTAAAACCATGGTTCTGCAGTTCAGCTGTTCAAATCTCACCGGCTCAGGGTTGACTCAGCCTTCCATCCTTCCGAGGTGGGTAAAATGAGGACCCGGATTGTTGTTGGGGGCAATATGCTGATTCTGTAAACTGCTTAGAGAGGACTGAAAGCCCTATGAAGCGGTATATAAGTCTAACTGCTATTGCTATTGCTAAAAGGTGACCATTTTTCACAGTTATGACCATTGCAACATCCCCATAATGATGTAATTGACATTCAAATGTTTGGCAACTGACTCACATTTATGACAGTGGCAGTGTCCATGTGATCCCCTTTTGCGACCTTCTGACAAGCAAAGTCAACGGGGAAACCAGATTCACTCAACAACTGTGTTACTAACTTAACAACGGTGGCAAGAAAGCTCGTAAAATGGGGCAAAATCCACTTAACAAATTTCTCACTTATAAAAATAAATTTTGGTCTCCGTTGGAGTTGTAAGTTGCAGACTTCCTGTATTCCTATTGGGAAGACAACTGTTTATTCTAATGTTTATTATCATCAGAATGTCCTTATCTGTCCTTATCTTGTCAGGGCCTTTTCTCTACAATTAATTTTGTGATTTCTCCATCGTACGACCCGCTTTACCTGTTCTTGAAGAATCCTGATTCTTTCATTTCTTCACTGTCAACTGGAAAGTTCTTAATATTTAACACTGACGTTATTTTTCCCCTCCACTTTCGTGATGTGTAAGAAAGCTGTCAAGTGAACACAAGGGATTGGAAGATTCTGCCATATATTCTCTGCTCTTCTCAAATGCTCCCCTGGCTTATTTTTAATGTTAGTTTATTTCTTTCTCTCTCTCTTTTTTTTTTTGGCAAGAGATACCATGGTTTATATAATGCCGTGGGTGAATATTATCCACCTATATATGGAACATAATTCCCTTCGGCGCTGAAGTATAAAAACTGTCCATCTATTGGGCCATGAAATCCCAAGAACTCAGATAAAAATAAGTTTTCCCCATCATCTTGGTTTGAAATGTCACAAATTTAATGCAGTGCAAAATAATAACGAGGTACCAGGAGCCTGTGATTAAACTGAGCAAGCTGTTGAAATATCAGGAAGAGGAGACGGAGTGCTGATGAAAACAGAAAGAAAGACATTTGGGACAGAAAGTTTATTTTATGAATCCAAAAAAAACCTTAACGGTTTACTTAGCCTTTAAAACGAAAACATTCTGCACAACTAAGAAAATATACATTTCTTGTGTGGGTTCACACAGCATGCTTAGCCTGGTTACTGAATTAGAAATAATCCTTGATTTATGACTAATGGAGCCTGTCTCTTACAGTCATAACTCATGGCGGTCAGAAAGTGGCTGACTTGATTTTATTTTTTTGGTAGTGGTGGTCATAAAGTGAACACTGCAGTAATTAAATAAACCCATTGTTCCCTATGGGGGGGTTGTTTTTGTTTTTGCAGAAAACCAAAAGTGAATGCAAATTTTCAGTAAAACTATGATTTGAGGATGCTATAAACAGTCATAAATGTGAGATGTTTGCCGAGTGGCCAAAATACAGTCACATGACCACAAGAAGAGGAAACTTTTCAGAACTTCAGAACTGGGTTGTAAGTAACTTTTAGGGGACGGGCTTTCCATCATAACTTTGGACACACTGAAAAATGTCATAGAGAGGAGGAAGGAAGGAAGGAGAGAAGAAAGAGAAGCAAGGAGGGAAGGAAGGAGGGAGGGAAGGAGAGAAGGAGAGAAGAAAGGAGGGAAGGAAGGAGAGAAGAAAGGAGGGAAGGAAGGAGGGAATGTAGGAGAGAAGGAAGGGGGGAAGGAAGGAGGAAAGGAAGGGGGAAAGGAAGGAGAGAAGGAGAAAAGAAAGGAGGGAAGGAAGGAGGGAAGGAAGGAGGGAAGGAGAGAAGGAGGGAAGGGGAAGGAGGGAGGGAAGGAAGGAGGGAAGGAAGGGGAGTAGGAGAGAAGAAATGAGGGAAGGAAAGAGAGAAGAAAGGAGGGAAGGAAGGAGGGAATGTAGGAGAGAAGGAAGGGGGGAAGGAAGGAGGAAAGGAAGGGGGAAAGGAAGGAGAGAAGGAGAAAAGAAAGGAGGGAAGGAAGGAGGGAAGGAAGGAGGGAAGGAGAGAAGGAGGGAAGGGGAAGGAGGGAGGGAAGGAAGGAGGGAAGGAAGGGGAGTAGGAGAGAAGAAATGAGGGAAGGAAAGAGGGAGGGAGGGAAGAAGAAGTAGGACCGTTGTAAGATAAGATGTATCTATGGGATGTCAAGAAAGCAATCTTCAAGTATATTGTCAACTGTAGGGAAAATTGTTATAAATACATATTATTAATAACAGTTATGAGATCATATAATTGTGAATGTATATCTGAAATTGATAAAATAAAATAATAATTTAAAAAAAAAGAAAGAAAGAAAAATGTCATAAATACGAATCCGTTGCCAAGAAACTAAAGTTTGATCACGTGACCATGGGAATGCTGCAATGGTCGTAAGGGTGAAAAAGGGCCATAGGTCACTTTTTTCAGTGCTGTTGTAACTTTGAATAGTCACTAAATGAACTGTGGAAAATTGAGAACTACCTGTATATTTGAAGCATAAGTGAACCAATAAGCTAAGTTTACATTTCAGTCTAAGACATAAAAGATAAAGGTTCCTCTTGCACATATGTGTTAGTTGTTCCCGACTCTAGGGGGCAGTGCTCATCTCTGTTTCAAAGCCGAAGAGCCAGCACTGTCCGAAGACATCTCCGTGGTCATGTAGCCAGCATGACTAAACGCCGAATGCTGTTACCTTCCCACCAAAGGTGGTTCCTCTTTTTCTACTTGCATTTTTTACGTGCTAAGGTTAAGAAATATCATCCTAGACCAGGGGTCGGCAACCCTAAACACTCAAAAAGCCACAAAGGGCCAAACCAGAAGCCCCCCCTTCAATTCTGGAGCTGACTGGAAGTCCAGTTCCCCCACCATAAAGTCTCCTCCTAGCATGGTGTCCTTTTTCCTCTACCGGTCCTAACCAAAAGCCCTATCAATTGTGGAGCCGACCAGCAACAGGGAGCCGCAGCAGAGGGATGAAAGAGCCACATGCGGCTCCAGAGCCACAGGTTGCCAACCCATCCTAGACTCTCTCCCAGGCATTTTGCAACTGCACTTTCCAGAATTCTGCAACTACGCTGGCTGTGAAGCATGGAGACTGTGGCCTCCACTTATTTCAAGCCAGGAAGACGAGAGCATCCTGAAAACATCGGTCACCATCTTTCCCTCAGGTGGGCAGCCAGCCTCTCTTCATTTCCACCACCCCAATAATGACCGACAAGATTAGACCGATAGATTCCACTCTTAAAGAGAATATCACTTTATACCATTAGGGGGGAAAGGGGAATTGTGATTTCTTTATTTTTTTTAATCTGCCTCTCCATATGACCATGTTAGCTGACGATGGCAAACCATCAGACTCCACCCTGCCTGGCCTCCCAATGTTTTTTTCTTCCCCTCTTTGGAGATTTTAATTTCCTGAGTTTTATTTGTATTCTTCCTTCCCCCACACCCCCGGCTGGGTCTGCAAAATAAAAATACAGAAATTAGCAAGGGCAAACCAACCCCTGTTAAAGCTAATCTCTCCAGCCTGCTTTTGGTGGTTTTATTATTATTATTACTAT